>NC_043710.1:32690188-32730373 GCF_006229205.1 Suricata suricatta
GTAGCCTTATTCCCTTTTCCCTTCTCCTTCATTTGTTTCTCTGTCTCATTCCCTGGCCCCTCAGCACAAATACACATGCACATGCATGTGTGTGCTCTCTCTCTCTCTCTCTCTCTCTCTCTCTCTCTCTCTCACACACACACACACACACACACACCATTTATTGAACACAGTGTCAGCCCTACAAAAGTTGCCAAAATGTGAGCTCTCAGATAAGGAACCTGCATCACCAAGGCAAGGCCAAAACATTGCCTTGAAAAAGCCTAAATCTCTCAAAAGAACTTTCCTTGCAAGGAAGCCTAATCCCCAAACACTAAAGACACTGTCTTGAAACCCTCTTGCCTTTGAATCATCTGAGACCAAATCCTACCCATTACCTGCTTCACTGCCAGAAATAAGAGGCCTGTAGTGACCACAAGCTCCCTTTGTTCAAGGATAAGCAGGAAGAGACTCATCTTCACCATCTCTTGTTAATCACCCTCACTTGACTGTGGTTACTGATGAGGTAAAGTCCCTCGGCAAGCTGAGGCAATATTTTCCAAAGGAAAGCAAGTTTTGTTTTGCATTCGGTCTTCCTCATCATCACAAGCCATACTCAGGTTCCCAGCCTGGATCTGCCCACAAGCGACCATCTGGCCCACAGCTGCTGTGTCCAAGTGGAAACACTCCAGCCTGAGTATTCCAAGGGTTCCTTTTACTTCTTGTAAATGTAATGTCTGCATCGTAGGTTACCTCCATCCTCTTCACTGGAAAGCAACAACTGTCATTTTCTTTCCTTCCTCTTTTTTCCATACACGGTCGTTTACGGTGGGAGCACATATGTCAGGCATATGGCAGGGGCGTAGTTGGCTTAAAGTGTAAGCATGACCAGTCACATTTCATCAACTCTGGGAGAGCAGCTCTCCAGGAGAAGCTTAGAAACTGAACTTGTAAGGTTGGAGTTGTGGAATCCAGCCAAATCCATGTTCATTTGGTTGAGAGAGCCTGCTGGTTGAGTGCTAACAGTGGGCTCAGCACCAGAGAATAATCTATCCCTCTCATTTTCTTGTCCTGACTAAGCCCAATGATGTGGGTCAGGAATAACAATAGTTAATATTTATAGAGTGCTTATTATGTGCCTGGCACTTTGCTGAGTGCTTTATATTCATTATCCTATTAAATACTTTTAACTACCCTATGAAGTGGTTATAAATATTACTTTAAAATTTTAAAGTCTGCAGCTTCAAGAAGGTGAGTCATTTGTCCAAGGTGACACAGACTGTCCCAGTGCTTTCTCAATGGCAGGATTGTTGTAAGCTCCTTGGGAGCAGGGATCATGCATTACCCAGCCCTGAGTCCTCATTACTTATCACAGAGCCTCACTCACAGAAGATACAAAAAACAAATACAAAAAACCTACAAAAACCCCAAACCCTAACCCTTCCAAAATCCAATACTTGTAGAATGAGTAGTTATTGAATGATGGATAGTAAGTTTGTGCCTTTACAATGGAAAGCTGTTTCTTTTCTCCACTTAAAATTGTAAATCTCTCCAATCAACTTGACTGGAAATCATCTATGCTATGGAACATGAGAGAGAAAAATGGCACTGTCACACTGACCTGTCTAGGGACTGCTCTCATCCCACATGATCTGGCAGCTGGCCCTTCTTATCTGAAAACATATTACAGTTAGTGTTGTCTCATTTATTTGGGCCTGTGATTTTCCCTTTAATCATGCTGTTTGCTTTAACATATCATCCTTGTTCATCTTGTTCAATCCTGTCCACCTTTAAGTTCCACTCTGACTCCATCTCCTCCTGAAGGCATCCCTCAGGCTTCCTTGATCTCTTTTTGCTACTACAATGATTATGATTCTTTAACACCAGTTAGAATGTAGTGATTGGCAGGAACCCAGAAGATTATGCTTAGAAGAGGGTAAGGCCTTAGGTCCTGGGTAAAGAGGCCTTTAGGCAGATGATACTGTTCCATGTCTTGGACAGTCCCTGGGATGGTAGTTAATAATGACTTAATGATCTTTGTGGCCAGACCTTTGGTTACATGTCCTTTATGGCTAACACATCTTTCTTTCCTCCACATCTTTCACCTGCAGGCTCCAAATTGTGTTTACATACATAGAGACAACCTTAGAATGAGATTATTCCTTCCTACTGAGATTTTTAGACAATATTCCAATTGATATTCAAATGTTTACTCTGTAAGAGGCAGTTAAGCTGCATCATAGCATGAATCTAATACTCAAAGAGCATGACCAATTGGAACTCAAGAAAAATATGTAAGTTTCTAGGGCTGGGATTTTAGGGCCATGGAGGTCTTGTGGATTCCTTCTTCCTGAATGTTCTTTTTCACTTTTTGCTCCTTCCTTAAGTTCCACTCTTGGAATTTCATTCTTCTTGGTTAGTCCTATAATTAGGCAACCATTTGGGTTTTGATGATCATAACAGTATGCCTTCTGTGTGCTAGAACTAGGGTCTGAATAATCTCAGAGCTGATATTTGATCAGAGTGTCATAGTTTGCAAAGTGCTTTTAGCGGACCTCTTCTGAACCTTAAAATTCTCTATTAGGGGTAAGAAGATACTTACCCTCATTTTGCATATGAGGAAACCAAGCTTTAAGGAGACTGAGTTTCTGATCCCAGGTCATACGGCCAGCAAATGAAGGACTAACATGTTCCGTGTCCCAACTTTTTCCCGCAAACCATGCTTTCCATTCTTAACATTCTCCCTTACACTGCTAACATTAGAGTGACCTGGGGTGGTTATAAACATACCAGAGCCAAAGTCCTGCCCCAAGTGCTTTTAATTTCATTGGTATGGTTGGAGCCTGGCCGTCATTATTTTTTCATCCCCCCTATTTCTAATGTGAGAGCCATTGTTCTATAGCTTTCATTTGTACAACACTTGATGAATTACAAAGGCTTGTGCAAATTGATAGAAGTATAAATATTAGTGGGTTTTTTTTTTAAATTTGTAGTGGTTACTGAAAGCCATACTATTAAAACCATTGAATTTCTGGACAAGTAAATTTTCTATGGATACCTGCTCTTCAAAATCCAACTCTTGTGTCATTCTAGAAGACACTTTCCCATTCCAGACTGCATGCTCCTCCAAGTGAAGTAAAAGACAGAGGTTATCTCCTTTAACTGGTCAGCTGTTAATGTTTATGAAGCCGTTTGTGCTCTGCAATTGCTCTGCCCTGGAAATCACATTTACAAGAGCTATCACCAGCTCATTTTTATATCTGACTAGCTGTCCAGAGGGAAAATGTTAACTAGTTTACAGATTATACTTTCTCAGAAGTTTTATGGCGAATACACATTTTCCAGTAAGTACATTCCTCTCTTTCTCTGTGTTTCAAGCAGAACACTTTAGACGCGATCAGTGGCTCAGGCCTGGAAACATAGTCTGCTACTACTGGCCAGTGAGGTCAGCGTGCTTAGCAGCAGGCCGCTGGGGAGCCGTCCTGAGTGCGGACTCCTCCTGCTCGAAAGGCAGGGTCAGTTCTTCCTTCTGCACCT
This sequence comes from Suricata suricatta, assembly GCF_006229205.1. NCBI lineage: Eukaryota > Metazoa > Chordata > Mammalia > Carnivora > Herpestidae > Suricata > Suricata suricatta. Next base: position 32,693,705 of record NC_043710.1, read on the forward strand.
CCCATGCAAGGTGGGTCTGATGTGCAGAGGAAAGTTACAGAGACAAGTGAAAGGAAGCAAAGTGAGAGAGACATTTATCTTCTGAGTAATTAAACCCCAGCTAATTAGAAGCTTTGATTAATCAGAACTCCCTTCCATTGCAGTAGTTAGAGATAAACCCTTATAAGACATAGTTACTGTAAGCTATTTGAAAAAGAAAACCTTTCTGGGGTGCGTGGGTGGCTCAGTCGTTCAAGCGTCTCTTAACCGGCTCAGGTCACGATGTCATGGTTCTTGGGTTCAAGCCCTGCTTCAGGCTCTGTGCTGAGAGATCCTCTGTCTCCCTCTCTCTGACCCTTCCTCCCTTGCCCTCTCTGTCTCTCAAAAATAAATAAACATTAAAAAAAAGAAAGAAAACCTTCTGACTGTGTCCTAGGTTTTATTGGAGTATAAGAATTTGAAATCAGAGATGGTCTTTATTCATCTTTGTGTCCTTCTTACCTAATACAGTGCCTAAAGTATATCTGCACTTAAAATATTTGTTTTCAAATTCATTTTTATTTTCATCAAGTAAACATATGCTCATGGGTTTTGTGTTTTTTGTTGTTGTTGTTGTTGTTTTTTAAGCAGTATACTTTCAAGCTTTATAATGAAAAACAACAGCCTTCGGCTTTCTCCTATTACATCTTGGTCCCATCTCTAGCAACTTTGAAATATTTTGACTATTTTTTCTGAGTTTTTTTCTGGTTTCTTCTTATTTCTAAATCATGCATTAATGCTGACTGCTGGATTTAACAATTTTAAAAATTATTTATTCACCAGGTGTCAACTTTGGAAATGAATTGTTGACCCATTATGGTAGACGAGGATCCAGGTGTGTATCACTTCCTTTCTCCCTGACTTTTCTAGCCTTTGCTGCCCTTTGAGCATAGTTTATGTGACAGTTCTGTGAAGTACGAATTTACATTACTTTGTCCATGTAAGTAAGTATTTTTGCTGCTGAGCCACGTGGTTATTCTCCAATTATATTTTCTTTCTTGTATGTTTTGTTTTCTTTCTCAGATTAACTGCCTGCTTTTTTGTTTTTTTCCCTTGCTGAAAGTGTCTCAAATTTTTCAACAATTCCTTCTAAACCCAATACCTACATGCTGTCAATACTATGTTTTCACATATGCTGATATATTGCCTGAGGTTGTCAAATAATCTCTTAGTTCCATTTTGATATTTTCCCCTTGGAGACCTCTTGCTCTAGTTTTGCTCAAATCTTGATGGGCTGTTCTGTACAACTGCTTAACAGCCGTCATCTGTCTGTAGTAAGAAGCCTCTGAGTGACCCTAGGAAACCCATCTCTTGGTTTTCTTGTTCTTGTTTAATTTTGTCTCCTCAAGTGTGTGCAGGAACTATTTACACATTTCTCATAAACTTGTCTAGTAAGTGAGAAATACTGGAAGGAGAGAAGGGAAAGAACAAGGAGAAAACCTTTTATAATTTATATAAAAGATAGCTTTGATTTGAGAAAGAGTAGCATTGGATATAAAATAGATGGCAGGATCAGAGACCTCTTAGAATAAATGGAAAACCATCCTGTGTGATCAGTCTATTATCTGTTAAATATCTGTTAAGATAATCTATTTAGATTGTTAACTTCCTACGGGCAGAGAGGAGTCCTCATATAAGTTGCTTATCTGACGTTTTCAAATTAGAGCTGCCCATAAGGTGGGTGTCCGTGGCATGTGTTGTCTTCTTGTCCCCCACGGGCCCTGTCCATTCCTCACCTTCTTGCCCCAGCTGTCACAGTCCTGCTAGATGACTGGGCTCATTAAAACTCAATCATTTTCATGTTAACCTTAAACAGGGGGCATTCAGTCTATGGTGTTTCTCTCTGGTTACTTGGACTATTGGAAAACAGAATACATAGGGCGGGAAGAACAAAAATGACTGGCTGGTGAGACACTTCCTCTGGGAGCTACCCAATACATCTTGCTACTTCTTCAACAGTGATCATCCATTCTTCCCACTGAAAATAAGAAATCTGTCTTAAGCCAGAAATGAGAAAGAGACCAAGTTTCCACAAGTGAAAATTATATTAATTATATAACATCTAAGCAGTTCATGGGAATCTGTGAAAAAGTATTCCTTTTACAATCTCTTGCAGGGATCTCTATTCACTGCAGTTGGACACAGCATAGATTTCCTTTGCTACTCAGAGATGCAATGTATATACTGTCCAAAAATATTTTGGACAGATGCTCAAGAAACCCACACAGACATTAGACAAAGAAGGGGCAGAATAGCATTATGCTCTGTAGCATTACCAGTATTATATACTTCATTCCAACATCCCTAGAACATTTAGGGTCCAATATCCTACTGAGTAAATGTGTGAAGAAAACATATATGGTTTTAGAATGGATCATTAAAATAGGAGGCACCAAGGTGCCAGGTTGTCTCAGTAGGTAGAGTGTGTGACTCTTAATCTTGGGGTTGTAAGTTTGAGCCTCACATTGGGTATAGAAATTACTTAAAAAAATAAAATCTTTAAAAAAAATAGGAGCCACCATTTCCTCCTTCCTTCCCTTCTTTCTTCCATTCTTTCTTCCTATGTCCACTTCCTGCCACCTCTCTTTCTTCATTAACTAGTTGAGTAACAGTTATGTTCTGTAAGGCACAATAAAGCAGAGAAAGCCTCGTATATTAGCTTCAGATCTGGGAATACTTCCTCCCATTTATCAGGCCCTGGAGACTAAATTTAAAAGCAGCCTCACCAACAATCTAAAACCATTTTGAATCGGGACCTGCAGGTTGGTGACTTCTACACCCAGCCTGTTAAGTTCTCTGTTCACGTCCTCATTTTACTGTCTACTCTCTGCTTCCCCTTTACTCCACTGGACTGTGACCACCTGGTAGGGCAAGAGACTAATTTTCATCTGGGCTTCTTTTCCTTGTCTTCTGTCCCTCCGTTTCTTACTCTTCTCCCAGCCAGAGACATTATCTTCCATGTTATAGGAGCTCCATAAAGGTTGGTAGAATAATAATTCTAAACAAATAAGACATGGTGGCAGAGGGCCAGTGAAATGGCTATAGGAGTTTGAAGTGGCAATTTCAGAAGGCCATGTAGCAGGGCCAAATCAAGGAGTGAATGGGTAGAACCATGTAATGGATGAGTTGGAAACATGATTATAAAATCTGTTCCTTCTGGGGACTCTGAGGAATTACCTACCCTCTCTAAGTGCAGTGCCTAGTAAAATAGGAAGAACAATCTCTTTTTCTCCCTCTACCTCCCTGGACTGTAGGAGCATACACTGAAAATGTGTGAAAGCAATCTGAACTACTTGGAAGTCAAGAGTGACAGATTCAAGGTATGGCATTGTGATTTTCTTCCTGAAATCTGCTGTTTAAAATATTGACTTAAATAATAGTGCTTATGTTAATAGAATTAGCCTATTTCATTTATGATGATCTTTTAATTATAAGAATCTAAAGGCATATAAAACATTGGTTCAAATGGCCATTAAAAATGGGATCAGATGGTTTCTTAATTAAAGTAGTCACCTCACTTTATTAGTCAGGAGAGGCTGGGCTTATGCTGTGGTAACAAACAACCCTGATATCTTGGTGGTTTAACACCTCAAGTTCTTCCCCATGAATGCAAAATCTGCTGGAAGTCCAGGCAATTCCCCAGACAGCTGCCTGGGCAGGCATTCAGCAGTCCCTACCACTTCAGTCAGGGTCTCCACCATCTCAAATGAGCCTTTCTTCATGATTGCTGGGACAGAGGAAAACCATATTGGAGAATCATGCAGAGCTCTTCACTGACTCAGCTTGGAAGTACCACATCCCATTCCCACTCATTTTCTTTTTATTCTTAAGTAGACAGATGTCCCTCCCTCCCCCTGAAGTGCTGGGAAGTGTAACCTCCCTTATATATCCAGAAGGAAAGAAGAGCTAGGCATTGAGAAGCATCAATAATGTTTACCATACTATTGTACTTATGAATACTCCTGGAGCTTGCTCCCAATTCCATGGATGATAAAGCTTAACAGTAATACAGTTGAAAGACAATCTAGTGCTAACAACTCATTCTTAAAGATAAGGAAACCAAGGATTTGTGCCCAAGATCATGAGGTCATTGATGATGAGTCAGGACTAGAACCCAGAGCTCTTGATGCTCTGTTCAGAACTCCTAGTATAAGGACAGTTCCCAAGGGCTCTCCTTGGGAGATTACTAGGTAACTCTCTTATACTCATAAAACTAATCCTGTGGTCAAATTAATTCACAAAGACAGGTTCAACACTAGGATAAACAAGGTTAAATAGGTTTATTTGCAACAGAACTCTTCAGAGCCCTTAACATAATAAAGTACATTGTGAATCTTTAGGTACCAGAGTATCCAGCAATTACTGACCATTTTCAAACACAAGAAACATCGCTTTCCCTGCAATATTTATTTTCTTCAGAGTACCTTATAAATGAGGATCACACAATCATATTACACTTGCAAAATTGTTATGCAGACAAAGTTAATCAATAGAAGTTAGCCTTCTCAATATTGTTTAATAAATAGATATTTTTTCTCTTCACCCCTTCTTAAGCACCCATTTCACTCATAAATCAAAATCATTCAGATTTTAAGAGCCACATTCCACTGACACATACCACTAATCTTACATTCATGCATTATCTCCACTCATATAACAAATATGTAGGGAGCATAGACTTTATGCCAGGTCTGATATTAATGTTAGATATTTAAAGATGAACATAATGTGGTCACTGTATTTATATATTTCACATAGACTAATCTAGGAGATAAAACCAAATAAACAATATAACAAAATGTTCTAAGTGCTATTACAGACACAAGAATAACATTCTAGGGGCAACAAAATAGATGTGATCAATTTCTGCTTTTTCCAGTGAAGTAAAATTCCCAGGGGATTTTCCCAGGAACTAATATTAAGTTTCTCCCATTCTTTATTTGAAAAAGTGATTTCCTGGCTCTCAGTGCTGGGATTTTCTCATACACTAGTTACACTGCATCTTACCCACTCTAGCCTACTGGGATAAACAATGTCTTTTGGAATCTTGGCTTAGTAGTTCATGGAGTAGCTTTCCTTCCCTACTCTGGTCATTAACAGATTCAATAGTCTTCCTTGTACATTTTCATCCAAGTCCATAACAATTTTGTTCAAGGCAGGGACAATGACCCAATTAGAGAACTACTCCCACTATTAGAAAACTTCATGCCCCTAGAGAATTATCTTCTTTCTTTAAACCAATTTCAATCTAAGTGAAAGTTCTGAAAGAAATAAGAAACATTTAAATCATTCCAAATGGTCCACTGCCTTCCAAACATTCTTATTGTAGAAATTTGCAACAGAGAAGAGAGACATTGTAGTTGTTACTAATCCTTGCTTTTTTACATATTCTTTTCTGAATGTTCATTGAGTTCCTACTAAGGTACCAGAGGTGGTATAGGCAGGCAAGGGACATTCAATTCATTCCCCATCACTATGTTTAACTTCTAACTTCTAAGTTAGGTACACTTACCCTCATTTTATAGGTGCAGAAACTTGAGACGATGAGATTTTACATATCTTGTCCAGAGATAATTATGCCAATAGGTAGATGAGCTGAAACTGAATCTGGGTTTGTTGAATTCCCAACTCCAAAAAGTGGAATTCCAACATATGCCATGTTTCATCCTGAGGCCTCACTAGTCTGAATACAAGTATGCCAACCATTTAATTGACACTTGAATCCTCTTTCTTTATTATCTGCAGGATCTTTTCCAATTATCTTTGGGAGTCCACAGGGATATATTACATATATTCTGCTCACTGGTTCCTAAACCCATCATCATAGAATTATCTGGGAAGATTTTAAAAAGTGGATTCTTGGGTGCCACCTCTAGAGAATTTTGATTTTAGTCAGTGCCTTGACTAACCTTTTGACCAGTCAGGTTTTAGAACACTGGAGATTTGTTTGTTTGTTTATTTTAGTTTTTTTACATGTTACCATATACTGAGATTGGGATTGAGGCCCACATGGTGGGTAAACCATCAGCAAAGCATCCTGTGATACTAAAGTTCAGAAAGTTAAATAAAGCTAATGACTCTCTCTCAGTGGTTCCTAGTACTATCCTCCCTTCTCAGCAATAAGCCCAGAGATTAAATAACTAGACTTTGGTCTTTTCTCCTTTCTTATTGGCTAAAGAAGGATAAAGAACCATGATGACTATACCATCACAAGATAGTTGAAATGTGAACACAACACTCCATCTCACTCCTAGCCTAATCTTATCATCTCTCTGGAAGGCTACCACAATATCTTTCTAATTTGATCTTCCTGCTTCTACACCTACCCTTTATTCTAGCTTTTCCAGTTTTATAGAAGGCTAAATCCATTGGAGAAATTATGCAAGGTGTTTTGGAGGCAGAGAGAAAAGAGAAAGTCATCTTTGAAAGGCATCATATCTAAGAAGAGAGAGTCCTCTATTGGGAAGGTCAGAAATGTTGATCAGGCTGAAGAACTAACAGTGAGACAAACCTGAGTGGATGACTGGGAGGCATGACATGTAACAGAGATTTAAAGAAAGAATTATAAGCTGTGTCAGTGATGAGGCATTTTGTGACCATGATATACTGGATATTAAAATGCTTCATCTCCTATTTTGGGGAGTACTATGTAAATATTCAGGACTCTACTACCTTGGGAGAGGGAAGTTTTCCCAAAATGATAGACAAGGAAGTATACACCTTGTAGGAGACTGATGTAGCAGAGTGACAATGGATATTCATAATAGGGAAATATTAACTTTAGAATTAAATTTATAAATAAAGTCACTGTTTCTTTCACATTTGAGTTTGTCATCAACGCCATAAAAGAAAGAAGGGAATATTCGGGAAGAGCATCCAGCTTAGCACACAGAGTCAGGTTGGTTGCTGTCAGAGACATCCGGGGAGGCGACTCACACCATTCATATGCAATGTCCTTCTGGCTGTCGGTACACCTGCAAAACATTCTGTAACTTCAGACAAACGGTTTTATTGACAAAATGCAGACATGGTCGGATGTTATTTCTAATTTTAAATATTATGGGAAAGGCTTTCTCTGATAATATTTTATTTAAGCAATACCCATGAATAATTATAGCTTCAAACTTGAACATAAAAAATTGGTCTACTGTAATTGGGGAAAATATGTTTCATGCTTTGTCATCTTGAGTTTAGTTATTTTTGAGAAAGAGACAGAGAGGGTGAGTAGAAGAGGAAGAGGGAGAGAGAGAATCCCAAGCAGGCTCTGCACAGTCAACACAGAACTTGATGTAGGGCTCAAACTCACAAAACTGTGAGATAATGACCTGAGCTGAAACCAAGAGTCAGATGCCTAACTGACTGAACCACCCAGGCACCCCACAAGTGTGTACTCTTAGATTTTAATTAAATTATTTTCGCATTGCACAGGATGGTGTCTGACACACATAGGTGATTAGTAAAAGTGTAAAAGGAAGAGAATAGCAATAAATATTAACATAGGATAAAGAGCTGCAGATGAACAAAGAGTATGATAGTGGAGAAAAGGAAGAGAAAGTGGACAAGGCAAGAAGAATAAGAAGGGGAAGGAAGGTGAGGAAGAACCACGAACATTTGACAGGGAGGAGGAAACAAGGAACAGGGTGGAGTTGTTAGCCAATATCTCTCATTTCCCTTCAGATCAGAGTAGATAGTGGCTGCCAAGAAGCTTCAACCTATATACTAGGGACCTTCTGCCTGCCTTGGAAAGCACTAAGCTATATAAGAAGCAATTCTATAAAGCTTGGAGATCCACCGGTAATCTTCACTGATGAGTTTATTTTATTACTATTTTTAAAATAGTTTATTGTCAAATTGGTTTCCATACAACACCCAGTGCTCTTCCCCACAAGTGCCCTCCTCCACCACCACCACCTCTTTTCCCCCCTCCCCCTTCTCCTTCAACCCTCAGTTCATATTCAGCATTCAATAGTCTCTCAAGTTTTTCATCCCTCTCTCTCCCCAACTTCTCTTTCCCTCTTCCCCTCCCCCTGGTCCTCCATTAGGTTTCTCCTGTTTTCCTGTTAGACCTATGAGTGCAAACATATGGTTTCTGTCCTTCTCTGCCTGACTTATTTTGCTTAGCATGACACCCTCAAGGTCCATCCACTTTCCTACAAATGGCCATATTTCTTTCTTTCTCATTGCCATGTAGTACTTCATTGTGTATATATATACTACAACTGATGAGTTTAGAACCTATAGTTGAGAGTACACAAAATTCAGAAGAACATTCTTACTTTTTAACTGGTTGACTTAATATTGGCAAGGTTGTGTTGTGTCCAGGGAAAGAGAGAGCTTAAGCTCTCACAGAGCTGAGCTTCAAGTATTCCAACTGGAAGGGTCTTCCATTGGTATCCTTATTACCACTGATGTTGATTGGAAAATATTAGAGATAGGATAGGTTTTCTCCTCCTAAAAACATGAACGGAAGTCTTTCCTTTTGGTTACTTGGAAGATTGCCTTTCTGTAAACACATTATTGATGTTCTCTTTTCTCAAGCATAAACCCAAACAATTATACCTTGTTTCCTTTTACTCCTTTCATTTTCATCATCTATGCCATCAGAAAATCTCAACAAATTGTACAGCTAGATTGTGCCTCCATACTAATATACATAAACGTAGCCAGGAATTGGCTCATGTGGCCTTGGTAAGGTCACTATGGAGAGAAGAGAAAAGAGAGGTATTTATTGGAATAATGAAGAAGAGTAATCAGAAACTATTGGCCAGATGTGCCCAACAGTCTCTTGAAAATGCATATCACTTTATAGTTTCAGCGTGTCCGTGCATTGTTCCCTTAGAAATGTGCAGCAGTGCTCTTTAGGATATAGGCACCTTTATGACTGCTACTCTTCTGTGTAAATAATTTTTTTCTCATAGTTGAAATTTTATTTCAAGTCCAAAACTGAAAAATGTTAACAAATATTGGTGTACAAAATATATATTCTCTACTCCTTTGCCTTCTTGAACAGGGAGTACTGAACTTGTAACAATTTTTCTGATAACCCAGGATCATTCTCATAGACCTCCATTATTGAATTTAATGGTGATAAAAGTGGGTGTTGCATTCCAGTTTTCTCTCCTCCTCCTCCTTTTCCTTCTTCTTCTTCTTCTTCCTCATCCTATCCTCTTCTTCTTCTTTTTCTTTTTCTTCTATAATAAACAATAAACTGATGTTTCAAATCTCTCTCTTTTTCAATCTCTTCCTTTTTCTCTCTCTGTCTTGGCTTCTCCTACCCTTAGTTCTATTCTACTATCCTGTCAAAGTGTATGGTTTTGGTACTTGAGCTTTGTAATGACTATTACATGAAGTCAGGAGCATTTCTTTTTGCTTAATTTCAACGCATATTTGGAGGATTAATTTTGCTAGAAATATGGATTGGGGAAAATGGAAAACACTGTTTTATCTGAATTCATACATTACTTCTTAACGACTGCAAGAAACTCTCCAAGTAGTCATTTATCACTTTCCATCAGTGTTTTTATAGTTTAAATGCTGACTGAACTACTATGAACAACTCTTTTAACTTTCTTCCAAATTACTACCTTGTGCCAGTAAAAATTGCTCATCCCAGAAACACACTGATCAATTCCTGAACCACTGTGTGTGTGTGTGTGTGTGTGTGTGTGTGTGTGTGAGAGAGAGAGAGAGAGAGAGAGAGACAGAGACAGAGACAGAGAGACAGAGAGAGAGACAGAGAGAGAGTCAAGAAAGTTTGTCTCTCAATCTATTTTACCTTTAAAACAAATAATAGACAAGTTTTGCACAAATAAATTAAAATCATTGAAATGTTTTTGACTTAAGTTATTTTTTAAGGCCAACATTTGAAAAAATCTTGGAACATACCAATTTTGCTTTTGTATTAGATATAGCATGAATGACTTCTATACACCAGTTACAGACATTCTGGTAACCAAAGCTGATGTTTAGCAGGAAAGAGATTGGAATTATATTCACTGCAAGCTGAATTTCTGCCATTCATCATCAGTCATCAGTGACTTTATCCTGAGACTCAGTTGATTCTGTCCCACAAACATAAGTAATTATAGTTATAGAATTCACAGGGTTACCATATTCACAGACTCTTAATGTCAGCTTTTGTTATATTTGACTATGACTAAATGGTAGTTTAAAAATATCCTTGTGTATTCCAAATGTCTCACATGATATTCCCATGCTTCAGGATAACATGATACTTGACTTCCATGTGCGTTTCCAGCATAAGGCCGCTATACCTTGGCTCCAGTTTGACCAAATGCAGCTCCTTCCAGAACACACTATGACAAATTGGAGAGAGTCTATAATCAGCAGAGAATTTTTGTGGCTTGAAAATGCACCCCAAATTGCCAATAATGAATATTCCATAAGCAAGAAGACTTTCTTAGTTCCAAATAGTATTAGGGAAGCAAAGATTTCATCAAAAACACTTATTTTGTAAATACTTTTGAACTTAGCAAATGACTATAGAGATTAAGCAGAAAGACTCCAAGCATGAATGCCATTTACATCCAAAGTGGGATTTTCATGTACAAGCTGACTTCAGATGAAACCTCTCAAGATCACACTCACCTTCCAAGGAGGATGTTCATATTTTCCAAAAGCTCAATCACTTGGTCCAATCAATTTTGTTTATATTACTGGAAGATTTCTATTTATAAAAGAGTGGTGTTCCTGCCAGTGATTAGGAAATACACTGTTCACTGTTTGGAAGACAATTGACTTTCTCAGGTGGCTAGATGTCTTTTCATGCTTTGGGGTTTTGCTGAAAAAGCAGAATTACATTAAACAACTTGATTTCAAACAGACATGTTTGGAACATTTTATAGCTTGAGGCCTTTGAGACTATCTAGTTAAGAGGCATGGTTTTTAAGATGAGAAAACCAAAACCTAAAAGTGAAGGAAATATATCCAAAAGTATGTTGTAAGTTAGGTTGATCTAACTCTTCTGAGTTTCAGTCCCTCAGGTATTTCTTCACATTCATGCAGCATCATACCACCTCCCCCTTAATTTTTAAAGTTTATTTATTTATTAGTTTTGAGAGAGAGAGAAAGGGAGAGAGAGAGAGAGAGAGAGAGAGAGAGAGAGAGAGAGAGAGAGAGAGAATGAGAATGGTGGAGGGGCAGAGAGAAAGGGAAAGAGAGAACCCTAAGAAGGTTCTGCACTGACAGTGCAGAATCCAACATGGGGCTCAATCTTATGAATCTCAGTCAAAATCAAGAGTTGGATGCTTAACCAACTGAACCACCCTGGTGTCCCTCCCTAGACCCACCTTCTCACCATTTTTATCAGTTATTTAGGACATAAGGTATACCAGGCACTATGGTTGTTTCTGGAGATACAAAGATGTATGAAAGAGTTTCTATATTCAGGGAGCTAAATAATGTAGTGCGGGAAAAGCAGCACCTATAAAACCAATAGTATATTTTCAAAGTAGTTATATTCAATGTACTATGAGAACACAGAGTAGAGTGTGAATACCTTGGCAGGTAGGATAGGTAAAGGGGGCTGATAAAGACCAAGATGAGGGTTCAAAAATTGAGTCTGAAAGGATTTTTAGGATTAAGGGTATTTCAAGAAGAGAGTAGATCAGGTACCAAGAATTTGGTACATTTGAAGGACAGAAAATAGTTTAGGGATCAAATGGGATAGTTTTGATCAATGGGAACAAAACGAGATGAAGGTAACATGATGGATAGCAGTCAGATAATGAAAGACTATGTATACTGTATAATGGTTTGAACTCTATCACTAGATTATTGGAAGATATTGAACGGTTTAAGTCAGGGCATGATGTGATACTATTTGCAATTTAGAATCACTGTTTAAGTACAGAGATTATATCAGAGAATGAAAAGGGCAGAGGCAAGGAGAATGCTTTGGAGGCAACAGTAGCAAGGGGACAAGAAATAGTAGCAAGGAGGCAAGGGATATGAATTAAGTGACAATGAGGATGAAGGGGAGAAAGACAGAAGGAATTGATTTGATAAGTTTTTATTGATTGATTGGATGTGAGAAGTCAAGGAAGGAGAAGAACTGGGGATAATTTTAAGATTTCTGTCTCAGGATTCTGGTAGATTAGTGACTTTTATAAGGTTTATGATGGGAACTTAGGGTCTGTTGAGTTTGAGATGCTATAGTTTGTCTTGTTGGAGTTATCCGGGGGTCTGTGGCTCTTGGGATCTGTCCGGGCCACACTCAGAGATTTAGGGGTGATCTTATAGCTACTCAAGTAAAAGTTCTGCCATAAGATAGTTTGACAGAGTTAAGTATAATCCCACCATAGGTTATCAATAGACCTTACTGAACCTCACTGTTCTATCTTTATTCTTCTTTTCCTTCTTCCTTTTATTTTTTCTTTTACAAAATTACTTTGAGGGGTGCCTGAGTGACTCAGTCAGTTAAATGTTTAACTTCTGCTCAGGTTATGATCTCACAGTTTATGTGTTTAAGCCCCACATCACTCTGTGCTGACAGCTTGAAGCCTGGAGCCTGCTCTGGATTCTGTGTGTGTATTTCTCTCCCTCTCCTATTTGTGTTCTTTGTCCTTCTCTCAGAAATAAATAAATAAATATTAAAAAAAACTAGTTTGGGGGGTGCCTGGGTGGATTAATCAGTTAAGTGTCTGACTCTTGATATTGGCTTAGGTCATGATCTCACAATTTGTGAGATCAAGTCCCACATCAGCTTCTAGGATGACAGCATGAAGCCTGCTTGGGATTCTCTATCTCTCTGCCCCTCCCCTGTACATCTCTCTCTCTCTCTCTCTCTCTCTCTCTCTCTCTCTCTCTCTTTGTCTCTCACTCTGAAAAAAGGTAAACATCTAAAAACATTACTTTGAGTCTGGAGCCATAGGCTTGACTTTTGAGAAACATCTTTTCTACATTCCAGCTTTGTAATTTTGTTCAAGTCATTGACTGTCTGTGAACATCAGCTTTCTCTTCTGTAAAAGGTCAATGATCTCCTGAAGGGTAGATGTAGCTCTAAAATGAAGTAATGAAAGCAAAGGGGGTTTGAAGTAAAATGTAGATATGAGTGATTTTGTATTATTTTGATGATGAGAAAACCATGGGTCCAATGAGATCTCATCACCTAAGGCTGAGAAAATGTGTGCGTGTGAGCCTGTGCACACGCGTGCTCACATGCAAGGCATGTGTCATTGTCTTCTCTTCACCGTCGGCCACTATCCTTGTTAAAGTCTGTATCACCTTCTATTTGGACTGTAAAGTATCCTATTTTTTTTCCTTCCTGTTTGTGATTTTCTCTCCTACTGACCTTGGTACTACAATAATTCAAGGCTGCTTTTCTTTTAATATTTTCATCTTACTACTTAGTAGGTCTTGGCCAAGTCACTTTAACTCTTGAAACCACAGTTTATTCTTCCTTAAAATGTGGCCAAAAACACTCAACCTCATACAGATGTAAAGAGAGAAGATAATGTATATAAAAATCCTCACAAACTATAAATCATTACATACATATTATTTTTATTCTCCTTATTTTTTATTATTAAATATTCTGTCATTTCATCCTCCTCAAATTAAAAAAAAATAGCACCAAACTCTTCTTCTTAGTTTTAAAAGGCTAACATTCTGATTCCAGAAGTCCTTTCTGATGCAGTATTTGTGATTCTGTTCATCTGCTCTTTTGCTCTGATCATTGGCCCTAGGAAGCCAGGGCCCATATTGCTGTGATAATTCTCATCTTTAAAAGACTACCCCTTCATCTTCAGCTACTTCCCCTTTCCTTTGCTTACATGTATAGCATAAATCCTCAAATATTTCTGTAAGTTGTCTGAACTTGCTTGCTTTCTGTTCTTTCAGAGGCTTGGGCCACTGTTATCTTTTGTTCTTCCTTGAGATGCTTCCTTACTTGAAATCTAGGGCATCACTGTCTTGGTTCTTATGATTCAATCGCTTTTGTGAGATCCTTCTAATCTCCTCATGTATATGTTGGAGTGTCTCAGAACTCACTGTTTGACCACCCCTATCTCCTGTGCTCCCCAGGTGAGCTCATTCTGTGCCCCATCATTAATTACCACTCATATGCTAATAATCCAACACTTACCTCCAATCCCAGCTTCTTCTTTTTAAACTGTAGGCTCACCTGTTCACCTTCCTTCTGAGTATCTTAATCATTCTGTTTTCAAAGTATATCCAGTATCTAACCCTTTCTCACCACTTACATAGCCGCTACCCAAGGTCATCATCTCTCACCTGGCTGGTCTTCCTGCTACAAGATTTGTCCTCTTCAGTTGTCAACCCAGCAAGCAGCCAGGGAAATCCTTGGAAAAGTTACATTAGAGGGACGCCTGGATGGCTCAGTAGGTCAAGTGATGGACTTTGGCTCAGGTCATAATCTTGCTGTTTGTGTGTTTGAGTCCCACATCGGGCTCTGTGCCTATGTCTCAGAGCTTGGAGCCTGCTTCAGATTCTGTGTCTCCCTCTCTCTCTCTCTGTCTCTCCCCTACTTACTCACACAAACTGTTTCTCTCTCAAAATATGTATAAACAAAAAAATTATTAAAAATATAATATAAATAAAAAACAAAACATTAGATCTCATTATTGTTTCTGCTCATAGCATTTCAGGGATTTCCATCTTCCTCAGAATAAGATCCAAAGTTTTAAGCAAGATTTATAAGGCTCTGTTCAATCTGATGTCTCAGGTTTTTTGTTTGTTTGTTTGTTTGTTTAGGCCAGGAAGGCTCCTACTTATGTTATCTTCATTAATTGCTCTTTTACTTCATTCAAGTTTTTCATCAAATATCATATTTCCCATAGTGAGTTTGCCTGATCACTCTGCTTATGATTATATAACTTTCTGAACGCTTACTGCGCTTTACTTTTCTCCTTTAAAACACTTATCATCATATAATATATCATATGTTTATTTGTTTATTTATTGTCATTCTCCCACAATGTAAGCTCCAATCTCTTCAAATGGCATGTGGTCAAGACACATGTTTTTTTTTTGAAAAGGTCTAGAAGTTTCTATCAATGTGATTGGACGATATAAAATAAAATACTTAAATATGCCCTTCTCAAAATGATGAAACAACACTCATTTCCTCTTTAGACTAAGAATAAACTATGAAGATTTAGAAGAATGATATCAGGAGATTCTTTATGTTTTAGTGTTGACTGATACCCCAAAGTCTGAGAATAATACAAGAAATTATAAGTGTTCTCATATGCCTAAGTGACATGTTGGTCACCTATGCAGATCTATAAAGGCAATACTTGGGAATCAGTTGTGTGATTCTCAGTTCGACCTATTCCTCATTAATACTCAAAGACTGGAAGGTTGGAAAGGAATTATTTTAGGAGATAATTATTTTAGCAGAAAGTGTTGTTGGACTTGAGCAATTTTCTACTTCACCTTACTTAATCCCTTACTTCCCAAATGGGATTAGATGGGCTGGGCTGCTTCTCTTTCATTTCAAGTTAAGAGAGAATGCCTTTAAAAATATACATGGAGTTTTATTTATGTTCTGGAGTTTTTGAGCTGCTGGTTTCATGCCTAGAATACTCTAAAGGTAATGAATTATGGCTTTCTCATGTGATAAAATAGCTGTATTGGAAAGTAACTTCACTTCTACCAATATTTGGACTCCACAGACAGAACTAACTTGGTGTCATTTTGGATTCTTCTCCAAGGAAAGTCTAAATGCTAATGGAACTCTATCCCTGCTTATGCTGAAAGACTCTGTGCTTCTGTTTTATATTTTGGGTTTCTACAAGAGGTTCACTGAATAATTTTGGATAGCTTTAACCAACAGATTGAGAGCCTCTGATCTATTTCTGGAGAAAAACAAAATTAGTCACTGCCCAATGTGGTAGTTATATATTCAGTTGTTATAAGGTGTTAATGCTAGCAGAGAGGTAGAAACTAGGAACTCTGTGTGTGGAGGACTAGCAAAGCATTCTTAAAGAAGTAATCTGGGTTTTGAAGAAAGAGAGGCAGAGAAAGGAGAGAGGCATTTTGGATAGAAAAACACTGTGTATAAAGTCTCAGAGGAAAGAAGGATGTAACATTTATGGAAGAGTAAGAAATGTAGGATGTGTGGTTGTGGGGTTGAGAGAGTGATCAGAGAGGAGATTGGAAAGACGATTCCTGGAAAGAGTCACAGACAAATATGCCATAAACTGAATTTTCTCATGGTTCAGTTCTACGGTGTTCGTTGATATTAGGGTATTGGCCACCCAAAGCGTCTCCGTTATTTACTTCTAGTTCTTTCTAATCCATCAAAGCAAAGACAGCAGTCAAGCTTGTTATAATACTCAGGATAACATTAGAAAACATTTAAAATGGCCCATGATCTTCCACATGGTTACACTGCTGTTCCCGCCTCGTGCCGCATGCTGCTCTCGGTTACCACACTTCCTTTAATGTGTCATGCCACACATTTTTCTTGTTTTTCTTGTTCCTTGTGCCTGGAATTCACTTTCTTTGGCTGCTTTCTTTTCCCTGACTGCTATCTGCTACTCTTGGCACCTAAATTGATTGCTGTATTCCCTCCCCTTCCTATCGGTACCATTACCTCCTCGGAATGACACCTCCAGAAAATTTGAAATGTCCATAATACATAGTTTCACTGCATCATGTACATTTTTCATGGTTGTCATTGTACATTATTTGTGTAATTTCTGTAAGCTCCCTCAGAGAAATTGCCATCTTTTTGTTGTTGTTGTTTTTTGCTCACCATTGCATCATTAGTGCCCAAGGCACAGTCTCTAGTACCTTTCCACATAGTAGGTGTTCAATATTTATCTCCTGAATGAATTCATAGGTGTTCAGTTACAGATAAGTTGGGTAATGAGTTTTGACTCTTTAAAAGAAAAATGTGAAGGGAGAAATATCACTTAACCTAGTATTTTTTAAAAAATCTAATTCTGGATTTTAGTATTCACATTGAAAATTTCTCTATTCTCCTTATGCAGGAGGGAAAACACTAAACTTCCTGAAGTAATTTTTATGAATCAACATTGAATGCATCACAAACTATGTAATAGAGATGATCTCCTGTGACAATAAAAATAAATACTTCCACTATGACTTTGAGCAATTCCAGATGGTCTGGTGTGGCATTTTTATGAAAGCTTCTTCTGAATTACCACTGTCAAAATTGATTTGTTTTACATAAAACTCTAGTATAGATTATACCTGACGCATACAAAAAGAAAGTGCATGGGTTTACAAGGGCAAGTTTGCTAAGGAAAATACAACATGTGGGCTGAGTAACTGAATATAAGAATTTTTATTTCAAAACCTGAACATAATGCTAGGAGCCAAGCCATCATCTCTTTTGAGAGAAAAATATCAGCACTTAGTGATCATTTTTCTTATCTTCAGAAATTTAAATATGTGACTATTTTAATTCCGGAAGGGGGTTAACTTAAACAATATAACATGTCCTATTTGGGATCGCTCCTCCAGACCTATAAAGGGCCTATTGGGTTAAAATGAAACAAACTGAGGCAAAGTGAGGCTATATGATTCTTTAATTTATTCGTGGAGTCAACATCTGCAATAAAATTCCTTTAATCAGATTACAGCCTAAGAGTAAACAATTGAGACTCAGTCATCTAATTTATTAAGTGCCATTCTCCCTTCCTGCCTCCACTGCTGGCTGGAGCAGAGCCTCTAGAAACTTATTTTACATACTAATCACCTGGGAAACTTGTTCCAATGCAGAGCCCAATTTGGTATGCCCAGAAGCCAATGATTCTGCATTTCTAACAAGGTCTTAGGGTGCTCAAAGGCTGCGGGTCTGTGGGCCTCATTTGAGTAGCAAGGAGCTATACAGGACTGAGGCCACAGGACCACACAAGCCTGGGGTACCGCCTTTTTACTGGACCTCTGAATTCTGTCTGCTGCATGAACTGTATGACACTGCATTGGGGAAGTGAGATTGCCTTGTACTGGATCCTCTAAAAGTCACCACACTTGCTTTCTTTTCCTTTCTTTTCCCTTTCAAACCTGAACTTAACTCCTGGCTGGTAGCCTTGATTTTAAGAATGGCACCACCCTTCTCCCAGTACAAATACTTGAAAGTTTTAAGTTCTCTCTGACTCTTCTACAGGCTTGTTCTTTATCCCTTACGTCCAATCCTAGGGCAAGGCACACTGCTAACCCAGCCCTGTGCCTGCCCTTTCTGTTTTCCTTTTCTCCCCCATTATTAATCATCATCATTTCAGTGCTTACTGAGAACCTCAGTATGTTGGGCTTTTACAATTATGAGATAGGTCATTTTTAAATTGTAAAATTCATTAATGTGGAAACTGAGGCAGAGAGCGCAATCTATCAATCCACTTTAGTAATGAGTAGTGAAGTGGGAATGGAAATCCAAGTAGTCCTGACTGTAGGTATTGCTCCTGAAAGGACCCAGGTCTGAACCAAGCTGACTCCATGACAGGCTTTAAGTTTCCCCTGTGACCTTAAAGGCCTAAGTTTCAGTTTCTCAGAAACTATCAGGCAGTTACACACTGCCCAAGGCAGGAGAGACCACCCTTGTAACACCCAATCAGAAGCGGCCAGCTAACACCCTTAACATTCCTAAGGGCAGGCCTGTAGATGGAAACCATAAATAGTTACCTGTTGTTTAATACTAGATTAACCAGTTACTCACCCCACGTGGGGGTCCTGGGTCCACTCTGTAATTGGTTAATTTCAAAGATACTCTAAATATTGATTGGGTCCCGCCAAAAGTAACAAATGCTCTAAACAAAATGTATGGTTAAAGTTGTTGCCAATGCTGTTATGCAATAATGATTGGATCACTGTACCTATGTCACAATTTCTTGTGACTCCCCCCTCCCAAACCCCATAAAAACCCTGCTCAGCCCTTGTTCAGGGCTCTCAGCACGGATCCACTGCGTTGGTGAAATCTGAGAGCCCGAGCTTAAGCCCGGCGAACTTAAGCTTGTAATAATAAATGCTCTTTGCTTTTGCATGCATGACTCAGTCTCCCTGGTGGTCTCTAGTCTCTGGGGATATTGCGATCTGGGCATAACATTCCTAATAGTATACTTGCTGCTTTCCAGTTCCCATCTCTTCCCCCAAGTTTATATTAATTTGTACTAGAATGTAAGCAGATTTATCTGTACTTGTTACAGATTGAAGACAGTATGAGCATTATAGTCATTGTCCTTGAGTCTCATACACGCCAGTGACAGAACCTCTTCCCAGTGCTCCTATCTGGTGATGCCTTCATTGTCTGCCAAATGACTCAGTTGTGAATGAAATCCTGTACCATATTGTCATAGCTTACCTTCTTCCTTCCCAAGCTTTCTACTCCAGAAGAACTGAGATGGCATCCACACTTGAGTGGCTTTCACCAGTGATGAGAGAGCATAAGGCAAGCTGACAGGCTGTAGGCACCCCCCACCCCCTCCAGGTGTGGTATATGTGATATTCCTCTGGCACTCCCAGAGGCCCAAGAACAAAGGAAAGGGGAAAAATAAATGGTTAACTGATAGAGATTATAGTCCTGCAGGACCTAAGTCTCCATTGTCTTTCCATAGTGATGTTGGAAACAAAGGCTGAAGAAAATGGCAGATCGAACTAAATTTCCTTATGACCAGCAGCCCATTGACAAATATTTGAGGCTGGCAGAATTAAATGTTTCTCCAGGAACTCCCTACTGTCTTAATGCTAAAGCTTTGCTAGAGGGGAAAACGAGCTAGCTTGACAATAGCTAGACCTCTAATATCCCATGAATCTTTAGCATATGAAAATCTCACTGGAAATTTTCCCTGGACTTTACCTCCTCCAACTCCATAGTTTAAAACCAGCCTCTCCTCATGGTCCCAGGGCAGGTCTTCCTGCCCATGGGTCCTGTCCCTGTGCATTAATAAAATCATAATTTTGTACCAAAGACGTCTTCAAGAATTCTTTCTTGGTCATTGGCTTTGGTCCCCGCAAACCCTACTGTCACCCCAAAAATCTCATCACCAGGACTATCCTTTCCCATTTCAACAATTAAAATCATATCACCAAGGCAGGGATAAAATATTAAGTATCATCTTCTTCATGATATATCTTTTGGTTTTTGGACCAAAAATAGTTGTTTTTTTTTCACTTCCTGGACAAATGTAGCACTTTTTGCCCCCTTTTGACACTTAACTATTAAAGAGGCAATGAGGTCTTCAGTTAAAGACCTGAATTCAAGTCAGAGCATTATTAAAACAAAGCAACTCTTTGGGTCACTATATTCAATTATGCTGATAAAGGAGAGAAGAAAGGCTAAATCCAATCTAAATCTGAGTCTAGGAATCCTTCCCATTTGGAGTTTAATAAGAGAATCAAACTCTCTTGCCCTAAGGCATCCATTTCAAGCAATTAATTAACATATTGGCTATACATCTAGAATGCTACTATATGTAGCATCCTTGGGAGAACTAAGAAATTATTTTTGGTGTTCCATGGTTCAGATAAGGAACTTCATTTGAGACAGGTTGGGGGGAGGGGGCACACTTTTCTAACTTGTTCACCTGGAAGGGGCTCTTTTTTAGAGTTTACATAAGGGCACTTTGTGTAAGCAAAGGCCTTGGATGCCAGAGCTGTTTATAAGCTTAACTGCGTACAGGCTGACGGGTTTACTATTTTTATAATTACTATTACTGGTATTTCCCCTTGTGGGCTATAAATCCCTTGAGATAGAGGCCATGTTGTACTTATTTTGACTTGTGTCTAGCCATCACCTCTCTTGTCCCAAGGTTTGTATTCAAATACCTCATTCATACTCAGTTGTTTTTATAACAAGTCTTACGTGTTTTCATCTAGGTTAAAGAAATTTGGATCTTGCTACGTCTGTGTTTTTTTCTTTAGGTATTATAAATTATTTCTGAACTCAGGGAAGACAAAAAGAAGAGAAGGAGAGGTAGGCAGGAAGCAATTATAATAATTGGAAAAATATCACTATCTTTGTTGAATTTCTACCGTAGTCTTCCTACACACAAGGGATTGCAGAGTAGGGCCCTCTGGCAGTTGGCACTAAGCTTGAGGGCCCTTGAGGAGTTTCTCATGTTTTTCCTTATGAAGTCATGAGACTCTTGCAGAGATACCCACTTTACATGGGTACTGAGAGTTCTCAAGAATTATTAACAGACGTGATCCCAATGGACTAAGACCCAGAACTAGCTTATTTCCTCTTTTTCTGGGCCTAAGTGCTGGACATTTAGATACCACATTGGGCATAAGAGAGGATGATTTTTGTTGTTGTTGTTGTTATTTCTTTGTTTTGAGAGACAGAGACAGCGCAAGCATGTGACGGACAGAGAGAGAGGGAGAGAGAGAATCCCAAGCAGGATCCTTGCTGCCAGCACAGAGACACTCCCGCCCCCGCAGCCCCCTGCCTTGGCGGGGCTCAAATTCATGAATTGTGAGATCATGACCTGAACCAAAACCAAGGCACCCTTAACCAACTGAGCCACCACCCGGGTACCTCAGGGAGGATGATTCTTAACAAAAATACTTTTTTTTTTTTTCCCAACTTATTGATGAGCTTCAACCTGGATTTAATTTAACCTAGACAAAAAAAAAATTGGGGCATTTCTCTTATTCCATATATTCTAGAATTACTTATTTTGTATATATATTATACATATTCATCTGTAAAATGGAAATAAAAAGAATACCTATCCAATAGGTCTTGTGGAAATTGTTTTAAAATGTATGTAAAATGTTTGCACCTTATCAAAAATCAACTTAATGCATGCAGTATGGCTTCCTCAAGTCCAGGAATAAAACAAATTTAAAAAAAAGGAAGAAATCACTTCTTCTGATAGAGAAATTTTGCTTTGACCCAAGAATTAAGACTTCATTGGTCAAGTTAAGGGTTTACTACATTACTAGGTTACATTGCTCTTGTAGTAAACTGAGAATCCAAGAACTCTTGTTAACTTGATCCCCTGAGGCTATAGTGAAACAATTAACTTTTAGACTTACAATGCATGATTTTACATTGATTCTTATCACATTTTACATTTTTGAACAATTTTGAATATTTATTTATTGTTTTAATAATCTCTACACTCAATGTGGGGCTCGAACTCATTACCAAGAGATTAAAAGCAGCATGTTCTTCTGACTGAGTCAGCCATCTATTATTCTTGATTATGGCTAACTTATTTAAATTGATATTAGCTCATAGTTTTGTTTACTGTATTCCTTTAATGTTCCTTAACTATAAACCAAGACACCAGAAACCTTTAAAAGGAAAGCTGTATTTCCCTGAGAGGCTCTGAGAAGGCTTGTCCCTGTAGAACTCATGCATAGCAGATGTAAGTTTATTGTCTTTTGAATTTCCCCTTTTATGAAGCAGTTTTTGACTGTAACTGTTCTTTCCAGTCCACAAGAAGTATTTTTCCAAATGGTAATGCTATTTGGAATAATTGATCATTTTCAATGGGTGGGAAATGCTATTTGGAATAATTGATCATTTCCAACGGGTTGAAATGCATGCTGAAGTAAGTTTGACTGATATTCCACTGCTCTATGTTAGAGACCATTGTAGATATTGCTTTTAGCAGTTTTTAAAATACAGGGAGTTATAAAAGCAACAATTTGATTTCTGTTGTCTAGACGTTCTTTCCCACATGACTCCATCAAGAATGGCTGAGACTCAGGCTGTCCCAACCTGCATAATTTATATAGTTGAGTCCTATTTTCACTGTCAAGAAGCCAAATCCCTCAGACAGCATTGCCAAAAAACTGTTGCACTCATTTTTTTTCATCCCCAAGGCCTTCGTTCTAACATTGCCTTCCCTTATTAACAAAAAGCAGGAAACAAGCTCCTATTTGTGAGATGATATCTTTTCCATTAAAAGAAGTTCAGTCCTCAGAGAAAAATATCCCCTTTCAAGTTATTAGCTTCCCAGGAAGTTGACTATTCATATATCCATTGCTCATGACTTAACATTGAGTTATTCCTTCAAACGCATTTGTTGAGTTCAAGAAACTAAACGGCTGGTAAAATAACATCTTCCTTCTGAGTCAAGTCCTATAAATAGTAATACATTTTAAAGATCAGTAGGGGTACTTTTTCTGTCAAATTCTTGCTACACTAATCTTGTGGAGGATGGAAGTAGGAAACTGAGAGTGAGATCCTCAAATCTCAATTTTCAAAGTTTTAAGATCATAATTTAAAATTATTTTTATATGATAGGGCATATGTTAAGTTACTCCTTCTGCCCCCTTTACAACAAGGCATGAGGTTGGTCAAAAGAGGACTTGATTGAATGAAGACCCAGGATGTGGTGCTGACCAAAATGTGGTTTTATGAATTTGAGCTAATGAATTTTCCTCTCTGGACTATAAATTCCTCCTAGGTAAGAAGAGGAATCTGGACTCAGATAAATTTTATAATTCTTCCTGGCTTTAGTACTTTCGAAGATAAAGGCTGAGGTCTCACCTTAAATACAGCACATACAAATATAGCACAGGGAGTGTAGAGAGTAAGAAAAGGAAGACAAAGTTTGGGGGCATGGAAATGTTCCTGAGCTCTGAAGATCAACATGGAGGAGCAGAGGAATGGAGTGGGTTGTGCAAGTACACATCAGCTTTGCTTGGAGCACCTATTTCCATACAGCAGAAGAACAAGGGGAATCTTTATGGTCAGAGATATGGGGAGTGAGTGGAATACTGAACTTGCCTTTCTATTCTTCTACCTCCCATTTCCCACCCACCGTGGGGACTGTGATTTCTGTACTTGCACAATAAGACCTGTAGGGATAAAATACAGTGTGATGCTGAAGATGTGGTGACGGTTGTGTGGCATACTTGATTTTGAGAGCAGCAAAGGGCATAGAAGGGGCTGCTGCTAGGAGGTCCATGGCTTAAAGGACTCTATGAATAATTCAAAGGCATCATATTCGTACTGCCAAGAAAAACCTGTCAAGCATGACTTTCTGTGGTCATATGATATAAAAGACATGATAAATCAGAGTGGCTTGAGAAATCTTAAGGAAACTTTTACACACCACTTTCATGGAAGAAGGCAAAGAAATGTAGCAAATTCATTTTGAAGTGATTTTGGTTAAAGTTTTAGTTTTATTTAGTTATTATTAGGTCCAAATAGTTACAAGTTGTCACTCTCCAATCACCAAAATGAATCCAAATCCCATAATTAATAATAATGACAGCATATTCAGAAGAGATGACAATAGCAAAGATGAAAAACATGTCTTCATGTAGGCTCTGTCTAGGCTTTTATCCTCTTGTGGGCTCTTGTCACCTTGTGATATATTGCACTTGTTTATGAATATACCAAAAGGCTCTGGATGGATTCTGGATTCTAGCAGATCTAACACCATGTTACCGAATATATTACTTACATTTAAATGTATTCCAATAAGTTTGCTCTATTATGTCCTTAACTGGATGAAAGATATTAGTTTATTTAAATTCTACATATTAAAAAGGATCCCAATTTGACTTTTCAAAAACAGTGTAAAACAAAAGGAAATAAAATGTATCATTATGTGGCTCTTTCCATAAATAGGGAAAACCAGAACAATGGAGAACTTTATAATGCATAATTATAAGATTGAAGGAAAAGGAGACTTGGCAAATAAATTTGGGGATGCTTCATTGATTTTAGAACAGTGACTCTATATTTATATGCCTCAGAGCTCAAATACAATTTCATAAGACACTTTGTACCTATTAAAATTACACTTTAAAAATGTTTTTATGTTTATTAATTTTAAGAGGGAGGGAGAGAGAGACAGAGCATGTGAGTGGGGGAGGGTGGTGGGGCAGAGAGATAGCAAGACATAGAATCTGAAGCAGTCTCCAGGCTCGGAGCTGCCAGCACAGGGTTCGACGCGGGGTTTGAACTCACAAACTGTGAGATCATGACCTGAGCCGAACTTGGATGCTTAACCGACCTAGCCACCCAGGTGCCCTTTAAATTAGAATTTTTATGACTGAAAGCAATCATTGATGAAAATATGAGTTGGGATCTTGAATTGAAATGTATTACAGGAATAATGACAGAGTTTTAGAAGTTGGCTTTCCAGGAATCTGTTCATAACTGAAAAAATCAATCAGATATAAATACAGGATCATACAGACCTTGTAAAGTATTATTACCATTCTGAATTTCAAATGATCTGTGGAACATGACAATTTTATAATCCTGTGCTCCTTGAATATACTATGTTACACTAATGTATGTTACTTTACCAGTCATCATTTTACACAGATTGGATTCAACCAAACATAACATAACATAACAAGTGAATATGTCTGTACTGAGACGTAACACTCAACTTATGAATCCAGTCTGATTGATGGGAGTAACTGTCAAACAAGTTAGGTGTCATTGAGTTCTCTAACCAGCTCCTGAAAGTTTTCACTTTTCCATTCACTGCTGTAGGTCCAAGGACCATGTTTTGAGTATCAGGAGCTATGGCAAAGTCAAATAAATGACTATAATCTCCTTTTCTCCTGAAGCTGGGGATGTGCCAACACCAGTCTGCTAAGTTTTGCCAGCCTTGGTGGCCTGGGAGATAGTGAAGCAAGGAGGGTTTCTTCTGATGCCTGTTGTGGGGCTCATAGCACATGTGTAGAGAGAGATATCTGTGCCTAGAGCCAAAGAACTGCTACCACTTAGATGACCTAAACAGCTGGTCCCCAGTTCCACTGAGCAGGCAAATAAACTCAGCATATGAGAGAGAGACAGAGAGACAGAAAGAGACAGAGAGAGAAAGATACAAAACATATGGGTCTCAGAGAAATGGGACTGCTAAAAGAAGAGAGAAAAGCATTTTTTTTAATGTTTTATTTATTTTTGATACAGAGAGAGATAGAGCCTGAGAGGGGGAGGGGCAGAGAGAGAAGGAGACACAGAACCAGAAGCAGGCTCCAGGCTCTGAGCTAGCTGTCAGCACAGAGCCCGACGCGGGGCTCGAACTCACGAACGTGAGATCTGACCTGAGCCGAAGTCGGAGGCTCAGCATTTTTTAAGTGTAAATGATCATCTTTAAGAAGTCAAATACAAAAAAAGTGCCCAATTTTATTATATTAATCAACATGACTTAGGAATCAAAAAACAAAACAAAACATATCTAGTCAAATAGAAGAAGAGGAGGGACGTGGCTGTGACCTTAGCTAGAGCTTTGACATAAATATCTCAAAACAAATAAAAAATACTAAGAGATGGACATTGTTATGAAAAAGGGTTTTGGGAATAGATCCAAGATAACCAGCAAGCTAAAATAACGAGACTTCAAAAGGAGGAAAGAAAATGATTGAAAAAAAGCAACAACACCAAAAATAAGTTAATGACTGATTATGAAGATGGATAAGTACCTACTGTATAATGATGATGATGGATAAAGAATAATTTTCTTATAAAGAATAAAAATTAAATCAGAATCTTATTTTCATATGAAACACTGGAAGCTAGAAAATGGTGGAGTAGTACATACAGAAGAGTTAGCAGAAATGGTTGCAACCCAAGAATAACATTTAGTTGTATGGATAAGAAAAAGATATGTCAAGATAATCAAGATATCAAAGAATACATACGTACCACTCATTCCTCCCAGTGAAGGAATACTTATGTAGAAACTCTAAGCAAAAAGCAAATAAATCAAAATTGAGGGTTCAAGAGTAGAATATGAGTTGAAGAGAAGTGTGATAGATTTTGCAATAGATATAATCAAAATCTAAGTGGATAATCAGAATGTGACTGGGAATGAGGAATTCAAGTACAAAATAATTATTAAACTAGGAAAGATAGACTACAATGAAAACTTTCATAATTGTTTCAAACCAAAAGTACTAAAAGAACAGCAGAGTCAAGAGTTTGATGGGTAGGTATAGGGAAAAAGTAAGTTGCCTTTTATAGATTTCATGGAGTGGGGGAATGTGGGGAAAGAAACACCTTTAATGGCCCAGCTCTATTGGGGAAAGCGAAAAATCACTGATGAAATAGACATCTTGATCAAGGAAATAGCCTCCCTCATGGAAAACAATAATTAAATATGTGTCCATAATAGATATTATATCCACAAAGGAAAGTTAACTATAAATTGTATATAAGAGTACAGTGGTAATCCAAAATTATAAGATTTAATGAAAAACCATTTGACCAAACCAGTAGAAATAAGAAAGAATGACAAGAGGAACAAGGTGAACAAGAAAGTCAACTAGGAATAGATTAATTTACCTGAAAGCAGGGATCATGGATCTAATTTATCATGGTATATTTTCATGAACTATTTATTGGTTGAAGAAAGAAATGATAAGAGATCCACCTTCTTGTCCAGACTAGTAACAGCAGTTTAAATAAAAATTTCTAAATGCAAATTATTAAGTGGAAGTTATTTCCATTGGCCATTGGCCACCCTCTCCCTTGGTCTTCATGCTTAGTGCTAAACAACATTTGTGGCTTGCTATAAAAATGCATTGGAACAGGAATTCCAGATTCCCAAACTGGGTGGAGTTGCAACACTTCATATTTTGCATTCTGATGCGGTATTCCAACCCCCCAAACCTTCTAAACCAGCAGCAGAGACAAAGCCCTTGGAGAAATAGATTAGAATTCAAATCTGAGCAGGGATTTTCCTCTAGTTGGGTGGCCTTGAGCAAGTCAGTGACTTTTTTGAATCTCAGTTTGATCATGGTAATTATGGCAATGATGGAGGGGGTGATATTTATAAAGATCTATCTGTTATTGGCCATTTTGTGCCAAGCGTTGTCCCCAGTTACTTGCTATATGGCCTCATGTCGTTCAGCTTATTTCCTCACCATACATGTCAGTTATCGAGTTTCCACGGCTCATAGACCCTCTCCAAGCATGGACCAGTTCTGAATCAGCTGTAGTCCAACCACGCTTACTCTTATTCTGTCCTTTATAGCTCACAATAACTTTTCTATTTGTTTATTTGCAAACCAGTTTGTGTTAGGATTTCTGCATTCTCTTATCTTCCTCTCAGTAATATTTTAACTATTACTTTTAAGTTGAAGATAAAGTTTTCAGTCTCACTTTTAATTATTATCTAGTTTTCCAGGTATGGCTCAACCATGATTTATTTTATCTGCCTTACGTTAGAAGCTCTTTCCAACATTTGCTCTTATTGTCAATGCCTCACTATTGTGGTTAAAAGTTTCTGTCCACCAGTGATTATTGTCTTAGGACAAATCACTGAGACAATGAAGGCTTGGGTACATAATTCCAAAAGGAACTTAACAAGATGAGGGTGGGGCACCTGGGTGGCTCTGTAGGTTAAGCATCAAGTTTCAGCTCATGATCTTTTGGCTTTGTGAGTTCCAGGCCCATGTTGGGCTTTGTGATGATGGTGTAAAGCCTGCTTGGGATTCTCCCTCTGTGTCTTTCTCTCTGCTCCTCCTCCACTTTCACTGTCTGGATTTCTCTCTAAATAAATAAACTTAAAATAAAATTTAAAAAGAAAAAAACATTAAAAAAAATCCTTGAGGGATGCTGGGTGGCTCAACGGGTTAAGCATCTGACTCCTGATATTGGCCAGATTGTGATCTTGCTCTCATGAGACTGAACCCTGTATGGGACTCCATGCTAAGTGTGGAATCTGCTTGGGATTCTCTCTCTCCCTCTCTCTCTGCTCCTCCCCCCTCTTTCCCCGTATGTTTCCCCCCTCTCCCCATGCCCCCTGCCGCTGCTGTTCTTGGGTGTGCATGTGCTCTCTCTGTCAAAATAAATAAATAATAAACATTAAAAAACTTTAAAAATGTGATGTTCATTTCTTCTACTAGTAGAGCATAGGCTTTTATACTTACCCACATCCTTACTAAAACTGGATATTACAATATTTTTATTTTATTTTTTAAATGTTTATTTGTTTTGAGAGAGAGAGAGAGAGAGACCATGTGCACACACATGAGCAGGGGAGGGGCAGAGAGAAAGCAAGAAAGAGAATCCTAAACAGGCTCCATGCTGTTAGTGGAGAGCCTAGTGTAGGGCTTGACCTCACGAAATGTGAGGCACCTCTACAATATTTTTAAATCTGTAATTTTATGGATGAAAATGGCATTTTATAATGACACTTATTTGTTTGATGAGATTGAATATTTTAATATATCTATTATCCATTTATATATTTTTTCTGTGATTTGTTTGTTGGTGTCATTGAATCATTTCTCTCTTAGGGTAGTCCTTTTCTGTATTGATTTGAAGGATGCTTTTACGAATTAAAGATATTAGTCTCTCGTGACTCATATTTTAAAATAATTTTTCCACGTTATCATTTGTCTTTAATTTTTTTCCAAACTATTTCTTTTAAAATAAGTTGCAAAAATAACCCTGAGAACTCCCATATACCCCAAATCAGCTTCCCTTATGTTACTATATTACCTAACTACAGAACAATGGTTTAAAAAATCTTAGAAATTAACTTTGGCGCAATTCTATTAAAGTACAGAATTTATTTGGATTTTATCCATTTTCCACTAATGTCTTTTTTTTATTCCAGGATCCTACATTGTGCTTAGTTGTCATGGCTCTTTGGTATCTTCCAATCTGTGACAGTTCCATCATTCTTAGCTTTCAAAATCTTGACACTTTTGAAGATTATACATTTCACTTTAAAAATTATTTTTAGATATACTTAAGGTTTTATAAATTTTTATGTTAAATACATTAATACTCTGAGTTTCCACAGTTGGTGTTAGATATAGAACATTTGGGAAGTAGTGTCCTCTTAGAAATTGTGCAAATATTTAATAATATCTCTTAGCACTTTTATTTAAAAACGTTTTTAATTTTATACTTAGCAGACCTTATTTTGATATAAACCAGGAGGTAGAAATGCATTTTGTCCCCAGGTATCCAGACTTTATCCCAACACCATTGATTAAATAACCCACCTCTTACATAACAATTTATGTACCTTTGTAACTGATATAATTTTCCTTTCCTTTACCATACCCATATTTTATTTTTTATTCCCATATTTAAATTTGTATAGTTGACAACATGTCTTCATATTGTTACTTTCCATTTGAAAAATGTACTGCTTTTCTAAATCTCATAATGTTGACATGTATTTATTTCAATCAATGTAGCTATGACAATTTATAACTTGTTTCTTTTTTTGTTAAGTTTTTATTTAAATTCTAGTTAGTTAATATATAGTGTAATATTAGTTTCAGGAGTACAATATAGAGATTCAACACTTCTACACAACATCTGGTGCTCATCTAATCCTTAATCCCCATCACCTATTTTACGCATCTCCCTGACCCAGCTCCCCTCTGGTACCCATCCGTTTGTTCTCTATAGTTAAGAGTCTGTTTCTTGGTTTGCCTCTCTCTCCTTTTTCCCTTTGCCTGTTTGTTTTATTTCTTAAATTCCACATGTAAGTGAGGTCATATGGTATTTGTTTTCCTCTGATTGATTTGTTTTTCTTAGCATAATACTCTGTAGCTCCATTAATATCAATACAAATGGCAATATTTCATTCTTTTTCATGGTTGAGTAATATAACAAAATATTATATATCTATGTACATATACATCTCACCTCTTCTTTATCCACTCATCAGTCAGTGGACACAGGCTGTTTGCATTGTTTGGCTATTGTAGATAATGCTGCTGTAAGCATCAGGGTGCATATATCTCTTAGTATTCGAATTTTTTGTTTTTAAAATCAGTATTATTATTATTTTTTGATTTATTTGTTTTTTTGAGAGAGAAAGCGTGACCAGGGATGGGCAGAGAGACAGGGAGAGAAAATCCTAAGCAGATTCCACTGTGTCAGCACAGAGCCCAACATGGGGCTTGAACTCACGAAACATAAAATCATGACCTGAGCCTAAATGAAGAATTGGGAGCTTAACTGACTTAACCACCCAGGAACTGCATAATTATAATTTTTAATGTTTATTCATTTATTTAGAGACAAAGCACATGCATGCAAGCAGGGGAAGGACAGAGAGAGAGAGAATCCAAAGCAGGTTCTGCACTGTCAGTGTGGAGCCTGACACAAGGCTCAAACCCATGAACTGTGAGATCATGACCTGAGCTGAAATCAAGAGTCAGATGTTTAACCAATTGATCTACCCAGACACCCCAGAGTTAGTATTTTTTTTGTATTTTTGGGTAAATGCCCAGTAGTACACTTGCTGACTCATAGGGTGGTTTTATTTTTAACGTTCTGAGGAACTTCCACATTGTTTTTCAGAGTAGCTGCACCAGTTTGCATTCCCACCAACAGTGCAAGAGTGTTCCTCTATTTCCACATCCTTGCCAACATCTGCTTCTTGTGTTGTTAACTTCAGCCATTCTGACAGGTGTGAGAGGATATCTTATTGTAGTTTTGATTTGCATTTTCCTGATGATCATTGATGTACGACATGAAATGAGAATTTTAATACATGGTTACAGTTACTAATGTATTCTGTTGCTTAGTTCATTTTTTTCTTCTAGAGCAATTTCAGAACTATTTTATCAAGTTCTAAATATTTCCTATTGATGTTTCATTATGGCTTCTGAAATAGCTTTATAAAGGAAATTACATTTATTCCATATCTTTTCAGTTATGTGCAATTTTTTTCTAATTGTTCAAATCTGGATTTTTTTCTCTTTTCACTGTTTTTATTTTAATGATAATTTTAAAGCATTTATTAACATTTATACCTATTGGGTCCATAGAATTTGAATTAAGACTCATTGGTAGACACTAAACAATTTCAAACTTTCAGTCAACTTAGTAAAACAAACAAAAAACAAAACAAAAAAACCCCTCAACAAATAAATATGCACACTACCCTATAGACAAAAAATAAAATAAAAATTTTAGTATTAGATCCTAATAAAGGCCATTAGGTATTTTTAGTTGACATTTTATTTTACATAAAAGGTATGTTGAAAATTGTTAGCAATAAAACCCCATAGAACATCATCATCTGCTTTGTGATATACACAAAATTTGTCAAAACTATGTTGTGTTCTTACTATATAATTTTATGCCGTCATGACAATTATGTTTCCAAAAAGTTTTTAGCTATGGAAACAGTGCTTATGAGATAACATTCTAAGTCATACTGGTTGATAAGGAAAAAAAAATTATAATTTCAGGGATATGATTAAGAAATATTACAATTGCCACTTCAGATAGCTGTGAAATTAGGTGATTAACTAGTTGGTACCTAACCTTCTAATTTCTGCATAAGTCTAATTACATGAAATAGAAGTGGGGGTTTTGAGTTTTTACTTTGCTTTTCTGTTTGGAGTATCATTGAAACTACTGTATTGTAAATGACGGAAAATAATTGCATATGTTAAAAAAATAATTGGATAAAAAAATAAAATTAAAAAAAAGAAATATCTTTAAATTTAATTAAACAGGACCCATTTAAGCAATTGCAAAAAAACAGGTTTATGTCTGATATATATAAAAAAAAATCAAGACACTGAGAAACACATTTGCGAAATAGACTTTTACCAGGCTAGCCTATCACATAAGCTTTTCATAACAAGTCAAGTTGATGATGATAACAAAACTTGTGCATCCCCCACCCATCTGCCCAGAGAAATACACAAATCAAATGCTATATAGGGTTGATCAGAGCTAATAATTCTAACTGTGTAGTTGTATAATAAGCATAGGTAGAATCTTCTTAAAAGGATTTTTTTTCTGACAGTAAAGATAATTAAAACATTTGAAATAATCTAATATATTTAATTTGCAATTTTATGATTAGGGGAGTTTGGCTGAATTTGTAGTTAATGGCTAAATATAGGGAAAATCTAACATATTAAATAAAATATTTGACTGCAAGTGGTATGTATATATTTAGTGAAATGTTTATTTTTATGAGAATACATTAAATGTTAGAAAAGGTCATATAAAACTGGATTTCTTTCTATTTATTTAAATCACTCAGGTACATAATATACTTTTGACTATTTTTTTAATGTATGGGATTTTTTTTAATGTATAGGAAAAATGACTGAAATAAAGTACAATGAAATATTTATAGCAGATCTTTATGGTAATATAGGAGTAATTGTTATCTGTAAATATTGTTTTGTAATTTCTAAGGCTTTTTCCACAAGTGAATTTATCAGTCAAGCTGAGCTAGATAATGCTATAGTAAGAAACAACCAATACGGTTAAGTTCATGTGCCAACCTGACTAGGATATGGTGTCCAGTTATTAAGTCAAAAACTAATCTAGATGCTGTTATGAAAATATTTTGTGGACATAACTAACCTTTTCAATCAGTTGACTCCAAAGCAAATTGTCCTCCATAGGGTGACAGATCTCATCTAATAAGTTGAAGGCTTTAAGAACAAAAACAGGATTTCTGGAGAAGAAGGAATTCTGCCTCAAGTTTCTACTATAAAAATTCTGCTGGAGGTTCTAGCCTACTGGTCAGTCCTATGGATTTCAACTCAGGACTCTCATATCAACTCTTAGCTGAATTTCCAAGGTGCCAGCTTGCCCCTTAGATTTTGGATTGCCAGACTCCATAATTACATGAGCCAATCCCTTAAAATGAATCTCTCCATATATATCCTATGACTGTTTCTCTGGAGAACCCTAACGTATACAGTAATTCCCAAATCCAAGAAACTGAAAACCACTAGAGTTTATTTCTGCATCCTGCTCAATTATCCCTGCGGGATATCCAGGATTGTTGTTTCCACCTTGTTGTCATCCTTCTTTGGTAGGTACACTGACAAAGCAGCCAATACCCGTAAACCTTTGCCAGGCTCACTAGCAGAGGAAAAACACAATGTGGCCAAGATCCCACCAATACCATAGAACTTCTGCCTTGCTGGGTATCACTTCCACTCACATTTCATTAGCTGTGTTCTCATATGACAGAAAGGGTGAAGAAGATGTCTGGGGTTTCTTTTGTATGAGCACAGATCCTATTAAGGGGGTCTCTACCCCTCACCTGGAGGATTTAATCACCTCTCAAAGGCCCTACTTCCTAATACCCTCACACTGAGGGTTAGGATTTCAACATATGAATTTTGGCAGGACAGACACATTCAGTCCATTGCTTTTGCTTTTCTATCTCTGCTTGTTTCTACCGTCCAACTTCTGGGGGGGGGTCCCCTAGGGCATGATTCTCAAACTCAAAAGTATGTGAAGTGATGCTGTTACTTGTTTAAAAAAATATATTCAGGTCCTGGGTGGTTCAGTCAGTTAAACGTTTGACTTAGGCTCAGGTCATAATCTCACGGTTTCTGGGGTCGAGCCCCACATCAGGCTCTGTGCTGATGGCTGGGAGCCAGGAGCCTGCTTTGGATTCTGTGTCTCCCTCTCTCTCTTCCCCTCCCCCACTCAATCTCTGTCTTAAAAATAAATAAATATTAAAAAACATATTCAGACTCTGTAGATTTGTGTAAGACCTGAGATTGGATTTTAAGAAAGCTACTGTGTCTATTGGTCCATTCACCACACTTTGAGTAGCATAATCCCAGGGCACAATAAAGAGTCATATAAAGGGAGAAGGCTCAGGAAATTCAGGTGAGAAAATGGTTAGGTTGTATCGAAAAGTGTGTTCAGAGAGCAGTATTAGCAGTGTTTTGTGTGGCATGTAGCACCTAGATGAGAGGCAGAAGAGAGAGTAAGGTGTGAATGGAGGCTGTGATGCTGATGACACTAAGCTTTAGTAACTCACACTGAATAAAGCCAACACGGTAAGATATTTTTCAGCACCATTGCTTAAAGCCACTGTCTCTTTCATTCTCACTTCTATCTTCTTGTTCTTTGTCTGGTGGTGCTGCAGTGGCTGTGGGTATCTTTGGGATCCAACCAATGGGAAATTGTCTCAAGAATACATTTATGTTTAACAGGATATGTTTTTGTGGCTTGCAGTCATCTCCATGTATACTTAAGTTATTTTTAGCCATCTCACTGTTATGTGACTTGCATGAATAGTCCTAACTCTCAACACTTGATCTTAGCCAAAAGGCCAAGAAGCGATAGTCCTAATTCTCAATAGACCATGTCATGTCACTCAGTAGTCAGAGTGAATAGTGCATGACCAGATGCTGTATCATGGTGTGAACTTCCCCAGTGCATCTGGGCAATGGACATGTGCTGGTAGTGGAGAAGAAACAAGGTTTGAAATGAAAAGAACCAAAATCTAGTCTGAGGAATACTTTCTCATTTATCAGATATAATATGTAATGCTGCATATTCAGCTCTTAACAACATCTAGTCCAAATAGACGTTTTCTCCTATGAGGAGTACTCTCAATAATGTAACACAAAAGTTATTACTGCATTATATAATGAAATTATTTTTCATAGCTCACCCTGTACTGTCTGTAGAAATTATTGTGATATTTAGAAGTATATTGTATATTGTACTTATATAATATACTAGAAGTATATTAGCAAATATACAGTGTTTACTGTGTGTTCTTGGCTTTGGGAGTAGATTCCTATGATTTATCACTTACATGCAACACCCAGTGCTCACCCCAGGTGCCCTCCTCAATGCCCATCACCCACTTTCCCCTCTCTCACGTGCTCCCCTCATCAACCCTCAGTTTGTTCTCTGTATTTAAGAATCTCCTGTGGTTTGCCTCCTCTGTTTGAAAATATTTTTCCCCCTTCCCTTTCCCCATGGTCTTCTGCTTAAGTTTCTCAAATTCCACATATGACTGAAAATGTATGGTATCTGTCTTTCTCTGACTGACTTATTTCACTTACCATAATATCCTTCTGTTTCATCCAAATTGCTGCAGAAGGCAAGATTTCATTCTTTTTCATTGCCAAGTAGTATTCCATTGTATATATAAGTTACATCTTCTTTATCCATCCATCAGTTGATGGACATTTGTGTTCTTTCCATAATTTGGCTATTGTTGAAACCTCTGCTATAAACATTGGGGTACATATGCCTTTATGAATTGTCACTTCTGTATCCCCTGGATAAATTTCTAGCAGTGCTATTGCTGGATCGTAAAGTAGTTCTATTTTTGTTTTTTTGAGCAACTTCCACACTGTTCTCCAGAGTGGCTGCACCAGTTTGCATTCCCACCAACAGTGCAAGAGGGTTCCTGTTTCTCCACAGCCTCACCAACATCTGTTGTTTCCCAAAGCAGCAATTTATTAAGAAAAGATACATTTTTAATATAAGTAATGAATAAGCTACTATTTTGAAAATTAGGCCTAACAAAGTAGAATGAATCATATGAATAAGAAAAAACAAAAGTGGATACTTCTCTGATTTGAAATGAAATAGTAACAATAATAAAAACAACATAAAATTCACACTATGACTCTGCAATTTTTTCATCTCATTATAATGAAAACATCTAGAACTGGTTAAAGGTTATTGCTAATTTGAACTTTTTAATGTCATTCACTGAATAAGAAACTTTGAACTGTCACAAAATCTCACAATCCACATATGAAAAAATACTTAACAGAATATTGTTGATTTTTCCCCCAAATTTGACAGGCATCTTAAAAACTTATATTGAACTATCAACAGTTATTTAGAAGCTGAAAGAAAATTCTGTAAACTGTCAATAATAAAAAATTATCAACCATGATAAGAAGAAAGTTTCACTTATTTTTCTTTCTCTCTCCAGAAAATATTACAAAAGTATTGTCCTATGAAGAAACATTCAAAGGGTATGCAGGCCAAGAAGT
>NC_043710.1:32730473-32766236 GCF_006229205.1 Suricata suricatta
GTTGATGTGTTCCTTCCTCCTCTTCTCCAGGTTCCTTTTGAAGCTTCTTTTCCCAGCATGGTCCTAAAGGAAAAGACAAAGATTTCTCTCAAGGAGATTTTTTCTCCCTGGAGGACTGAGTGTTTTGATCGATTTGTTTTACTAATCTCTCTGGCAACCATCTGGCTGCATCTGTTTTTTGTTGGTAAATGCAAACTGATCCTCGTCCCCAGATTAAAACTGGGTCCGGACCATTATGACAATGAGAGAGATCAGGAGTGTGATGGGACTCTAGCACCCGTACCTGCAGGGAGGTATTACAAATGGATGGATGGGTACTTGCAGAAGAACAGGGGTAAGCGGTGTTAGCCCGCACACTGACATTCATACATATACATACACACATGCACTTCCATAGACATACTAAACCTCAAGGCTCCAAATGAAATATCTTTGGGTAGTGCTGAAAGTACTCTCTTCTTGGATTTTAACAATAATTTAATAGTTCAGAGCTTTAGCTTTGGGATCAAAATTACAGGATCCCGAGTTCTTACTACATTGGCTTCCATATTGTTTTCTATACTAGTAACAGAGAGATCATAGGATGCTTTAAGGATTAGTTACCAACCTCATCATCATTATCTCATTCTTTTTATAATTTTTCAGTTTTTCTTTGTGAAGAAAGAAATGGAGCAGATCCTGGAAGAAGCATAAAGTTCAAAGGCAAGTTGTCTTCCTTTATCTTAGTATCTTAGGAAGAAGAAGAAGAAGAAGAAGAAGAAGAAGAAGAAGAAGAAGAAGAAGAAGAAGAAGAGGAAGAAGAAAAAGGAGAAGAAAAAGAAGGAAAGAAAATGTTTGTGTTAAATTTAAATACAGCCCTAGGACTATCAGGCTGAAAAATATGGGTAATTTTTGATAGAATAATACAAAATAATATAAAAATTTTGGACCCTAGCACTAATTATAAAACAGCCATTGTTTACTAAGCAGAATATGGATCTTAATTATAATGTGATATATTTTGTCTTTTGAACATACATTATTATATGGCTATATAGATAGTTCAGACTTTGACTTAAGGAAGGCTTGCTTTTGAATTTCAATTCTGCTTCTCCCTTGTCATCTGAGGTTGACAGGTGTGCCTCCTAACTTCCAGAAATTGGCAATAATGCCATCAACACTAAGTGAACACTTACTATTGTAGGCACTGTGTTATGGAAGAGCTTATGATGTTATCTCACTTAATAATCATAGTACCCCTATGTGGTAGATTCTGTTGTCAGCACTATTTTGTAAATGAGGCACAGAAAAATCAGGAACTTGCCCAAAGTAAAAGTATTATCAGGTGAAACCTATGATTTTCAGAAATTCTGACTACAGAGCACGGGCCCTCCACACCATTTTTGACTTGGAAGGAAATAAAGAATATGAAGAAAACAATAGAAAACAAGAAACCATATTATGAAGCATCACTTTGTGGCCTCGTGTATAACATTATGAACTGCAGTGAAGGCTGAAAAGGCTATTGAAGCCTGGTCTCTGCTAAGGAAGCCCTCACGAGGGGAATGACTCAACCTGATGCCTGCGGGAAGAGTCAGCGTTTAGATAAGTAACTGAAACAACAAAATTACACAAAGTGAGTAGGGGACATGTCACAATCCCATCACTGTTACATTCCACGGAGTCAGACCTCAGCAGTAAAAAGAAGCAGGGCCTTGTCCCAGCAGATATTTTGACCCAAGTTCAAGAAAGCCAGTAGAAGGAGACTCAAACAAGCCATTGTTCCCCCCTGTCTTAAAACAGAATGTCCTGATGCAAATAATACATCTTGCTGGCTAAGCTCTCAAGAGTAATAGCAATAGGTTATTTGTGTGTGTGTTTAAGGCACAGACGACTATTTTATTTTCCTCCAATGGGAAATTATTTAACTATCATGCAGTGAGGCCACGGAAAAGTCTGAGTCAGTTTGTGCCAAATCGAACTTCAAGGGGTGTTTCAGTATCAAAATGTACCTGTACTGTTCCTGGCAAGAAAACTATTATTGAGATATAAGAGCCTGGTTGTACAAGAAGAAGTTCTACCAGTTCTGGGGAAATCATGACTCACAGTAATTCAGTCCTCATGAGATCTTGGCAGAAAGCAAGCATTACTTCACAACGGCTACAAAATCTGCATGGGATGCCTCTGTGAATGGTCAGTGATGAATGGCCAATGGGGACATGGGGCTTCGATTTAGTTGAAAGAGTTCTGACATAGCACACCTGTGAGCACTGCTCTTTATTTTGGGAATAGAAACAAATGTTTTTGATTCTTTGCTTCCAGAACATCTAGTTATATTTATTGATTGGATAACTGAAACAAGATGACTCTGGCATCTCAATGCATTGTTGAATTTGGGGGATATTTTTTTTTTCAAATCTCAAAGCCAACACCATCACTTCATTTTGAATTACAGACAAGCTGAGTATAATACTTATCTGGACACTGATTTTTAAATGTAAAAGCTTAAATTATCTGAGTTCATGTTAATTCTGCAGTTCATGCCGAGGGCTGCTGTCTTCTTGAGATGCCTCGGGCTCAGATAAGGAGTAATTTGTGTGGCAGAATGTCACTAAGTATGTGTGGTTTTACTTTTAAATTACATGACTGGGCTCCCAAGATTATAATTTGACCTAAATTTTTTTTTATATCTGTCTTGGCTATGATATCTTCATAAATTCCATCAGAAATCAATAAGCATATATAGGCTATGATATCTTCATAAATTCCATCAGAAATCAATAAGCATATATAGGTCCTTGAACTACAAAATTTTAGGACCTTAGAAATGTGAAGTCCAATTTCTTTCAGTGCTATTTCCCCCTACCTAGGATAATAGTTGAAATATGTAACAACTAGGATGTCTAAGAAACACTGACCACTAAGAGACAAAAAGCATTCAGCCTAGCCACAAAGTAGTAACCCATACTGGTAAATTTATTGCCTAAATATCAACTATCTGGTTTACTATTCTATCCAAAATCATGCCAACAATTAATAATAAGAAAAATATTCAAAGAACATAACTAAGTTTACATAGCTAGTTGTTAGCAAATGACTACAAGAATGATGGTCATTTACTTTTCTAAAGCAGAGAACCCTGAATCTGAGATCTACAACTTAGTATAATGATAACATATGAGCCAGTGAGGACAGTGATTGTGTATGTATTCATTCATTCACTAAATATTTGTTAAATGTCAACATACCTGACTTTTAAACTAAACTTTGAAGGGTAGGTCAACAAGCACAATTCAGATAATCATAAATATTGGTTAATTCATTTGATTATTGAATGAAAACAGTATTTCATAAAATTGGGGCAAGAGTAAATGAGGAAACATTTGTACTATCTAGAAGAGAGCACATACTCAATATATATTTATTTTTCAATTAATTAAATAATTAATTTTTGTCAATATATACTTAATACATATTTATTAATTTATTTTATTTCTCCATGGTATTGCGTTCTTTCTCAATGTTTATCCCTATTG
Organism: Suricata suricatta; assembly: GCF_006229205.1. Taxonomy (NCBI): domain Eukaryota; kingdom Metazoa; phylum Chordata; class Mammalia; order Carnivora; family Herpestidae; genus Suricata; species Suricata suricatta. Next base: position 32,733,989 of record NC_043710.1, read on the forward strand.
CAACATATAAAATGTGTATTTCTCCAGCTCACAGAGAATTTTCAATATGTCCTCTTTTTCTGTTTTTTCTTTCTCCCAGGGGAAAGTTCAAAAAACTGGTTAAGATTTCAAGAAATGGATATCTGGGGCTCCTGAGTGACTCAGTTCATTGAACATCCGGCTTTGGCTCAGGTCATGATCTTGCAGTTTGTGGATTCGAGCTCCGCATCAGGCTCTGTGCTGACAGCTACCTCAGAGCCTGGAGCCTGTCTTCAGATTCTGCATCTCCCTCTCTCTCTGACCCTCCCTTGCTCATGCTGTCTCTCTCTCTCTTCCTCTCTCTCTCTCTCTGTCTCTCTCTCTCTCTCTTAAAAATAAATAAAACATAAAAAAAGAAAAAAAAAGAAATGGGTATCCATATGTTTAAGCTTCTACTTATAAATACCTATATCATAGATTTTATCACTAAGTGTTCATTAAGCTCTTAACTCTAGCATTTTCTAGACTTTGTGAAAAACAAAAGATATAATGCATAGTGATTTCTCTGTATTACCTTCAGTTCTGAGACAAAATAAAACTTATATGTAAGACTAGTGTAACATTGTCTACACTATGTACTGTGGAATGCTAGGGGGTTTGCAAGATGTTCATGGGAAAATTTGACAAAACTCTAGGTTAAACAGATTTTTAAATTATAGGAATTCACTTTTTTAATATCTCATGAGTGCGGTGAAATTCTAAAGACCGGTAAAATACATAATGCAGCGTCTTGCAAACTTGACCTTAGAACACTTATATTTATCAGAATACCTATTCACATTTTTCAGGATACTAGTACTCCACAGACCTGATTTTGGAAAATGACTTAAGGGTTGGGAATCAAGAAGACCTGGGCATTCATCATTTCTCTGCCACTGACAAGTGTATGACATTAGGTAAGTTGGTTAACTTTTCTGTACCTGTATTTCTTAAACTCTTAAATGGGGTTAATGACACCGACACCAGCATCCTTTTGCTATCGTCTAGAAGAGAAAGCAGAACAACAAATATGAAAATAATTTTCAAAAGTCACATTGGTATACACTTGCACACCCTTGTAAGTCCGCTAGCAAGTAATGTAATTTACAGAATCATACTAGACACTACTTTATTGTGCGATTCTGATGAAACATTTCCTGTGATGATTATGCAAATCTTAAAAACACTGATTTTCATTAAAAATTAAAATAGCTACAAATTGTCAAGCAATGATTATAATGCTTGTGATTTATCAATATCTGAATAGAAGGATTCTGGTTTCTGCATTATTACTTTAGCAATTTGATAGAAAAACTTCAGAAGCAGATGTCCCAGAGTTGCCAAATAGTTTCACGCAAAATTGTATTCATATGTAGAAACAAGCAGCATGATGTAATTTTTGGATTATCTTCATAAAACAACGTTAATGTGTTTCGCTTAATTCCCAATGCATATTCAACTGATTTTTTTTTCTATCAAAAGACAATATGTAATAGTTTTAAAATTCTTTACAGAATCATGGAATAAGACCAAAATAAATAGACACCAGTCCTTTGAAAGACATGTAGAGATGTGTAAGGGATGACCAGTTTCAGGAAAACATAAGTTTCTCTTTGTGATCATGGATTGAAAGAGTCCCTAAAACATTAATGGCGTGTTGACTTGGGTAGTTAATTGCCTTTGTGGTTTCCTAGAATGTTGTCATAGCCCAAAAGGCAAACCAGTACAAAGATGATGTACTTTCTGCAGAGAAGTGAGAGAAAGAAAAGGCTAATGGGAAGAGAGAAAGAGGGCTAATGGAAAAGGTCAGGGATGCTCAGTGACCAGAATGAGTGTAATGAAAACAGACAGTTCAGCCTTGTTCTTCTGTGCTGCAAAAGGCAATGCTAATCTGGGAGAGAAAGTCAGAACGCTGCATTAAGATTCAGGATCATTAGAGACCTTTGAATGCTAAGAACAAACTGAAGGCTGAAGAGGGAGGGAGAAGGGGAAGGGAGTGATGGTCATGAAGGAGGGCACTTGTGGTGAAGAGCACTGGGTGTTATATGGAAACCAATTTGGTAATAAACTATTAATAAAAAAAGATTTAGGATGACTTAAATAAGAAACTTGGCTTCCTCACATTCAAACTATATGGTTTGGAGGCGAGTCACACGTTGTTTGAACACTAGTTTTCTCTTTTGTAATATGGGGATTTTATCATTTACCTCAGAGGTGGAAAGAAGTATTAAATGAAAAGACAAATCAATAATAGTGTCTGGCATATAGTAGTCACTCAATATATATTTATTTTGAAACATATGTGGGGTAGAGAAACTCTTGCTCTTTGACCAACTAATGGTACCCTTCTCATTATTTCTAATATTCATTTTATATGCACCATTTTATTTATTTATTTAAAAAATTTTAATGTTTTATTTATTATTGAGACAGACAGGAACAGAGCATGAGTGGAGGAGGGGCAGAGAGAGAGGGAGACACAGAATCTGAAGCAGGATCCAGGCTCTGAGCTGTCAGCACAGAGCCTGATGTGGGGCTCAAACCCATGAACCGCGAGATCATGACCTGAGGCGAAATCAGACACTTAACCAACTGGGCCACCCAGGCACCCTTATATGCACCCTTTTAATGAAAAAACTGCTTCCTTGAAATTTTTCAAACAACAGGAAAATAATGTAGGAGTGCAGTGTTTACTATGGACACTCTAAACACATTCTTCCCTTGTACATGTGGGACCTCCAGATAGCATTAGGAAACTCCCTGTTTGGTTCTACCTTTTGAGACCACCCAGAAGCTCCAGCTGGAGTAGTCAACTGTGGCTCGTTTTCGCTGGACTGAGAGTCAAAAGGAATCTATTACACATCTGCTCTGCTCTCTGTCTTGAATACCTATTCTCTTTATAGAGTATTTCTAAGAAATGGACCCAGAGTCTGAGCCACGTGTCTTGAAGATTGTCTATCTGTGAGATTTTACCTACTAGCTCTAGCCAGAGAGTCCTGTCCCCCTCAAAGGAATGCAAATCACTTCCTTAAATTTTGTCTATAAGCAATGTCTGCTTAAATGTTTTCCATTAAATTGACCCATCTAGAAAGTAATTAATATGTATTTTATGATGCTAAAAGAATCCCCCAAATCTTTGCTATTTAACTCATTAAAGACTCTATCCTTCCACATAGGTTCATATTCAGCTCTGCCACTGCATTACCGAAGACAATCATACCTCTCAGGTAACCATCAGAAGGCAGTTTCATGCAATAATGCATCTTTAGAGGATTCTGAAGTTATGGGTCTGAGCTCAAATTTCAGATTCAGTAGTTACTGTTTCTATGACACTCAACAAGACACTGGACTTCTCTTCATGCCACTTTCCTAATCAATACATGAAAATAACAGTATTTGTCTTGGACAGTTGTGAAATTTAAATGATAAAATACACATAGAGGGCAAAGCAAAATGCAGTAAAATTTCAAGTGTTCTTACTTATTCTTATAATAATTACTATGTTTTTACTTTTAATAATTAGACATAGGGAGACAGTCAAATGTAAAATTGCCTTTGGATACATTAAATTAGGAAAAGAGAAGGTGCAGCCTAAGTTAAAATTTAATTAATGAAGAATTCAGTTTTGGAAAACTGATCCAGATTTGGATAAGAATTTCAAAAATGCACATTGATATATAATGGAAAGTAGCTGGCTGTTTCCTATGAGTTCTTGAGCTTTCACTGGTTACTCCAAAGTATTTTTAAAAAGCCTATCTAAAGAGGTTAGTTCTCTAACTCAACCACCAGATACATTATGCTAACTGAGTTATTTCAGAGATAGTTTAGAACTACATTTTGTCCTATATTTTAGGTTAAGAATGGTGTCACTAACTTTACAATTCTGTTTTCTTAAATTTGTGTGCAAATTGCTTTTTTCAGGTTGTCTTTTTTCATGGATTTAAGAAAACTATACTTTGTGTTCATGAAATTTGGGAAGTGAAATGAGGTGGACTATTCTAGGCTTATTGAACTTAGTAACATAATCAAAAAGATCTTTTAACTTAGTTTCTTTTTTAGTAGATTTCTTATAAAATTACTGACTCTGAAGTTAAATTTTCGTCTGGTTGTTAAGTTGACTGTTAGTGTGCATGAAATGCCAGTTTCATACTTCTTTTCTTTACTGCAACTGAAAATGAGAAATTTAATAAAAGTTTTTAGATATTCTCATACACAGTTTCTACAAACTCCACAACTAAAATCTAAAAGTTTATAAATATCAATATAATATTTTCAAGTTTTTCATGGTTAAATTACATTGTAGATATATGATCCCATAGTAACAATTCCTGGATCTCTAATTATATAATGGCTATGGTTAGTGGAACGGAAACAAAAACACTTTTTTACAATACAGTTTAGAAATAGGATGATTTCATAGATATCCAGTGTTACAATATATTCAAGGGTAGAAAAAGCTATTTGGATATTATGCACTAAAAATAAGACCTCACCTAATATATTCAGACACAAGCAGGTAATTTTTCTGTCTCATGATTTAATTCTCCAGTTTGCTGTATCTATAAAGAGTCACAGTCAAACTGCTCTTATGTGACTGTCATAGACATATCAGATCTATTGAGGTCATATTTTTGCAAAATTTGTAATCCCAATCTGAATGTGTAATATAGGTATCCTTCCATTGTGCCTTATTCATTTTACCATATCGATATCTGATGTGAAGAGAACTTTGGGAATGATAAGATTTGAAAGATATCACCTACTTTTCCCCCCTAATTTCATAGATTGATTATCTGTGGATAGTAAAAAATAATCAGTGAGTCATGTAGTCATAAATATAAGGTGTCCCTGCAATAGAGAGTGCCTAAGATTACTATCTATGTCACTTTTAAAGAATTTTAAGAATGATATACCTTATTATTAATTGCCATAATTTCTTTTTAAAGGAATTTGATCCATGTATTAGGAGTCACAAAACCGCATATTTATTGGCCAGTTTTTAATCCCCTAGAAATGTATACCCTATATTCAAATGACACTAGTTCAAATATATTCATTGAAGCATTATTTAAAAAATTAGTGGTTTAGGTGAACATGCTCTTCAATTTAATGAACTGTAAAGAGCCAGCAGATATAGTAGTCATACAAATGTAACATGCCTATAACTATGACAAAATGTTTAATGTTTGACATGGAATCAAAGTGGTATTTATTTATGTCCACAACTCTGAAACTATTCATATAGAGAAGAGAATATAAAATTGAAGACAGCTATAGTATTCAAGTTATGTATTGTAGGTTGCTTTTCTCTCTTCACCACTTCCATATTACTATTAATATATTTTAAGTTTATCTATTTATTTGATGGGGAGTAGGCAGAGGGAGAGAGAGAGAGAGAGAGCACGCGAGACAGAGAGAGTCCCAAGCAGGCTCCTGTGCTGTCAGCATGGAGCTTGATGCGGGACTCCATCCCATGAACTGTGAGATCATGACCTGAACCAAAACCAAGAGTTGGACGCTTAACCAACTGAGTCATCCAGGTGCCCCTATTTCCTTTAGTATTATTACATATTATTTATAAAATACATAAAAATTAGGGGGAAAATAATGTATCATCCCTCCTCAAAATACCTTTATTAAATCCACACATGAAATGGATGATTGATTTGCTTTATCAGATAGTACCAATCTTTTACCTACAATATTCAATATTGATATAAATGCAAAAATATATTTGCCTAAATTATTCATATAGATCTTCATTTTTAACACCATTATCTCTGTATTTAAACAAAACAGCCATCAGGCAACTATATACTATTCTGGACAAACAATTGATCAGGAAAACACTAAGTTAACTGTTTCAAATACTACATAATACCAAATTAAACTGGACAATACAACAAATCCAATGAAAAACTTAGTCTTGGAGAAGATAATTATATATTTAAGATTGATACCTATTTTCCTAAACAATTAGAATGTTTTTATTCTAAGGACTATTGAAAAATATTTTGAAGGCTAAATTCCAAACATCTGCAATGTATCTTCTGTTAAAATCTCCAAATTCTCTATGGCTATTCTCTATATTTTGTAATCTTAATAGAAATCCCCAATTTAGCAGCAGGATATTATGGAAAGTATGTTTGTCAGGGGAGCCAAAGACCCGAGTTCTAAACCCAGTCAGGCACATACTTTTTCATTGATCTTGGGCAATGTAATAAGTTTCTCTGGAACTTGGATTCTTCCAGAATTCATGGTTTAATTTCAACCATGAAATTAAGGAAATAACCCATCATCACCATGTAGGTTTTAGGATACCAATAATTGTTAATAGAACTCCAAAAATAAAGGTCTTATTTGGATCTGTTTTTTCCCATGGATAAAGTAGATGATTACCTTCTTAGTTCACAGAAAGGACTCTGGGACAAAAAATATCTCTCATAGTCTTAGGGACTAAAAATTCTTTAAGAACTTCAGCTGATCAAGACAGATTATTTTCTAAAAGGATTCATTAGCTAATCAAACTTTTAGCAAGTATAAGGTTTCTGATTAAGCTCTTTTCTCTTTGTCTCAGTATGAGTTTGGGACCCTGTGGTCCCCAATATATTTTGATGATGACTAGGGAGCCAGGATAAGGGCATTGATAGGCTGATGTCAGGCCTTGTGATGTTGGAGATATAAAACTTAACAGAAAATGTGATCAGAGAGAAGTGGAAACAGCAAGACAATACAATCCATTCAAAGTATTACATTTTACTACTCTTCCCAGTTTCAGAGAAAAGTTAACAAGAGAGTCTGATCATTTTGAGGGATAGCCTCAGAAGATCAGATTAAGAAAGGTGGATTAGGTATTTTGTTAAGCACTAAAGTTGTCTCAAGGACTTTCAAAACAAGAAGAGTATTTAATCAGGGAAATTATTTGTCTCCAAAATAAAGTCACATCATTCCATCCCTAGTCAGAATAATTTTCCTTTTTTTTTTTCAGTCCAACCTAATCTTTGACTCCTGAATACATTTCACTTCCAGATTGCATGAAATTGTGTTGTAGAAACATCCCCACAACTTTCTTTCTTCCAGCTTGGCTCTCTTCTAAAGAGCCCATTTTACCTTAAATGACTGTAATAGTAAATGCCTGGTTGACTTTGAAGGGCAGACAGGTTGTATGAGAAGGTAGCAATTATTCCCCAACTAAAAAAAGGGTCTTACTGTTTTCTTTTCCTAATTCTCCATGGATAAAGTATTTAAGAACCCTGACAGAAATAATAGATTACTTTGAAATCCGTCATGCTCTGCCCAGTAGGTATTTATTATAGTATTAACCAGGCATTCTGAGATCAGTGAACTTATTAAACTTTTAGGATTTAATCCTCTCCATTTATGTGTTCATTTATCATCTCCCCCTAATTTTTAAATTAACCTAAAAACCAGACTGGAAAGCAAACTGAAAACTGGAGTTCCTGTTCACTGGAAAAGAGTTCACAAGAAAAAATGAATTGCCTTTAATTGCTCCAGCATTGCTATTACTTAACTTTTATTGGGGGAAAAAATTTCAATAAGGTAAAATCCCATCACCACCAGCTGTTTTGTTTAAACAGAAGCACAGAGGTTAAATTGGTCAATTTAGTTTATTGACTTTCCTCATGGTTGATTCGAGTAATTCAGCAATAATTTTTCCCTAAATTATATTATATATGAAGTTTTAAAATTTATTAAGTAGTTATATTATCTTACAAGTTTCTTTCTACACATATAAAAGCAGTAATAATAATTTACACCCGAGAAAATGGATAGTAATAGACAGCTATAGTTAAGAAACACATCCAGCTACTTAAAAAATAAAGTTTTATATCAAGTTTACAAAAGGCAAATTTCAAAACTATATTATAAAATAATTCCATTTTTATAAGATGCATGCACACAAAGTATTTGAATAATAAAATTATGAGTGGTTTTAATTTTGTTTTTGCATTCTAAAATGTCTGTATTGTCAGTGTACTGGTTTTATAATAAAAATAATTAAAGTTTTCATTTAAAAACTAATTACAGTCATTACAATGGTTGTGAGTTCTTTTCAGCTGTTTTATATTTCATCATATATAGGATAGTCTTGACTAAATTAAGCATACAATCAGAGAAAGAAAAGTAGTATTCTTTACTTATAAACCAAAATAGTATCTATTACTTCTAGAACTTCCTAAAATACACTATTGGATGTACCATTTCTCCTTCTCGCTTTCTTTCCATATTAAATATTTCAAATTCTTCACATGCATGTTTTACATGTTTAACATTATTGTCTATCACCAGCAGGAAAGGCTAAATGATCAATAGTATTGGTCTTTTGACTATATGATAGATGTTTCTCTTTGGACTTTGATGTAAGAGAATTAAGTTGTAGTGTTACACAAGTTGATCAAGATGGCTATCCTACAGGTGTGGACCCTAGGGAACCAATCTTCTCAGAATAGGTTTTTCCTCTAATGTGAAGCTTTCAATAAGTCATTATCATTTTATGTACTCTTATCTCATGAAGTTATTGCATTGGTTAATTTGGGTTTCATACTTCTTTTTAAAATTATTTTTAACATTTATTTATAATCAAGAAACAGAGAAAGACAGAGCATGAGCATGGAAGGAGCAAAGAGAAGGGGAGACACAGAATCTCAAGCAGGCTCCAAGCTCTGAGATATAGGTACACAACTCGATGCAGTACTCAAACTCGTAAACCGTGAGATTATGACCTGAGCCAAAGTCATATGCTAAACTGACTGAGCCACCCAGGCATCCGTCATTCTTCTCTTAAATTAGATTTGCATTTGAATTCGAATGAAAATTAATCATTTAAAAAATGTTTCATTTGAAAATAGATTCAAAATTGTTGAAATGTTGCAAAAATAACACATTGACTATCCAAATAGCCTTGGAGTACCAAATTCATTTACTGTAAACATTTTGTCCCATTAGCTTCTTATTTGTGTTCCCTGTGCTGCCAGATGACATAGGTTGTATATCATGTCCCTTTACTCCTAAGTACTTCAATGTATATTTCACAATAATAAAAATATTATCTTACATAATCCCTGATTAGTTATCAACTTTAGTAAATTTAACTTTGATGCAGTACTTTTTATATGTATTATAAATTCCCAATTTTGTCAACTGACTCAAAAGTGATCTTTATACATACTAAAATGTGGTACCTCAATATTAGGAAACTTATTCATTGGGAAAAATTATCATAAAGACAACCAGATGAGACTTTCTGTAATATTTATAATGAAGATGTCTACTGTATTTCAAGGTGTTCTTATGAGGATCTATAGCAGAAACTTGGGTTGAGTCTTACCAGAAATAGCTGTGTGCCTCCTGAATACACATGGACATTGAGCATGCATTCATCTTTCGCTCGGCTACCAAAAAATTTAAAGCCAGGTGGCAACTCTGAGAACAATATATGGTTTGGACTTTTTTGTACTATCCCCAGATTTATTATTTGTTTTCTCTCATTGTCTTAGCTTAAGCTACTATAACAAATTACCAGACGCATAGAGTCTGGGTGGCTCACTCAGTTAAGCCTGACTTTTGATTTTAGCTCAGGTCATGATTTCAATGTTTATAAGTTCCAGCCCTACATCGGGCTCAGTGCTGACAACACTGAGCCTGCTTGGGATTCTGTCTCCCTTTCTTTCTGCCCCTTTCTCACTTGTTCTCGATCTCTCTTTCTAAATAATTAAAAATAAACTTAAAAAAATACAAAGAGTCTGAGTGGCTTACTAACTATGTAAGTTTATTGCTCATAGTTCTGGAGGCTGGAAGTCTGCAATGAAGGTGCCAGCATGGTCGGGTTTGGGGGAAAACCCTCTTTCAGGATACAGATTACCAATTTCTTCTTGCATTTTGACCTGGCAGAAAGACAGTGAGCTAGCTTAGTGCTTCCCTAGTGCCCTTCTAATGGCAGTAGTGCCATTTACGAAGGCTCCACCCTCATGACCCAGTCACCTCTCAAAGGTGCCATCTCCAGATACCACCATGTTGGGGATTAGCTTTCAACATATGCATTTTGGGTAGACACAAACATTAGGTCCACAACATTTTCCTTTTGTTCCAATTTTCTGACATATTGAATTTACCCTTAATACTAATTTTTAAAGTTTCCTTAATTTCTTCTAGACCAAAGGGTATAAATAAAAAAAAAAATGAACTGAATCCATCCATCTATCTATCCATCCATACATGTATGCCAGGCAAAGAAAATGACATATATATAAGATTGTAATTAGACTTTAGGCAAATAAATAGTCTCTGTACACTAACCGGATGTCTGATGAGTAGCATATCCTCACATGCCCCTTTCTCTCTCAGCAGATTCCATTGCTTCCATTTCCAGCAGAAGCTAGTGCCCAAATCACATCCTTTTAGAAGGATCTCTGTGTGATTCTCTTACCAACCTCAGGGTCCCTAGCAACCCATGCAGAGATTCCAACCACAACAGCCCATTGCCATATAGGGGATACTTAGAGGTGTAGACATATCGAATCTCCCTGACAGTTTAATAAAGAACGTGTTGGTAAAGGTTTTGTAGCATTTTTGTTGCTAGATTTAATGAGCTTTGACATTCTAGATTCATTTTGGTACCTGGCCTCATTCATACCATAAACTATTCAATGAAGGCTGAAGTAAAAAACATGAGCCAACTGCAGGAAATAAAGACCTTCCAGTTTTCCATAACAATTCATTCTTTTGTTCTCCTTTTCCATTAAAAAAAAAACAAACACCTTTTTGGTCAAATCTCTAAATGGAGTTGATTCAATCCAGAACACTGGCAGTAACAAATCAGAGACTGTTAGGTCAGGCATAAAATGTGATATTTACAGAATATTTCCTTAAGATTCTTTACTAAACAACCCCTCTCCTTACAGGTCAAGGTATTGTTTATGTGTGGTAAGCCCCATGCTGACTTACATAGAGTTGTCTCTGGGGGTAGAATAGGGGATTTGAATGGTTTTATTAATCCTTCACTTGGGAATGGATTTGACAGTTTAAAAAATACAGCCACACTCATGACCTTGCCTGATTTTCACAGCAACCCAGGGAGATAATCACAACATGAGTGATGATGCCTATTTTATAGATGAGGAAACTGTGATCCAGTGAGCTGTAAGCTACCCAAGATCAGGAAAGGTCTGTCTGTACTTTATTTGTCCTATTAGAAACCCCAAACCAAACTCATCACTTGCCCATTTCACTGATGGCATTGCCATGCCTCCAGTCTTCCAGGATAAATAGCTGAGATTAATCTTCAACTTTTCCTTCTCTGGAACTCTCTGCACCTTGTGAAGAAGCCAAGCCCTGTTGTCTCTGCTTCTAAATGCCCCTGCCATCTGTTCCTTCCTTCTGTCACTTCATTAGCCTCTGACTGCTATTGCTGTATTACTGTGGACCTGACTTAGAGTAACTATTTTTTAACTAGTCAGCCTGCTACCAGCTTCTTTCTGATTCCAATACAAATCTATTGCCAGAGTGGTCTCTCTAACATGTATAGATAATTATGACCCTTCTTGCATTAGAATCTACAATGGATTTCTCTTGCGAGGAAAAAATTCAGATCTTTCAAGCTGCCAAGCATAGCCCTCAAGTATTTATATTCAGCTTTGTTTATAATCTTATTTTCCAAATACCCCCACATTCCCAACCTGAAACTTATATTGCAACCACCATATTTTACTTGCTATTCTCCAAAAGCACTATTAATTCTTTAGCGCTGGCTCTCTACTCAAGCTACCCATTCCTTTCCCCAAACCGGTCTTTACAGATTCAGCACAAGTATCTCTCCTGCAAGAAAAGCTCCTATATTTCTCCAGTTGGAATTCATCTCCTTCTCTCACATACTCCTATGACTCTTGGTTCAACTTCTGTTTTAATACTCGTTGGAATCTAACATTTTAATAATTATTTCTCTGTGTCTGTCTTACACACCAGACTACAAATTCTGTAAGAGTCTTTTTTTCTTTATTATTCCCTACATCCACATCAGCACTTTGCTTTAGTGAGTATTCAATAAATGTTAGCCAAGTTAAGTTATTTGAGGACTTCAGGACTTTGAGTTAAGGTATATCTCCATTTTTATTAAAATGAGGATGTCACCAGAAAAGTAACACATCCAAGTGCATCCAGTTTTCTCTAGCTGTAGTTATGTTATCAGAATAACAAAAGGCAGATAAATGTTCTGGGTGCCTGGGTAAGGAAACAGGTAAATTGGGAGGGGAAGGCATGGTAGCCCATAGCATTTTTGCCTAGGTTAGGACAAAAGAAAATGGCCTATCAAGGGATACACAGGCTTACAGAGAAAGTGTGATGGACAATAAAAAGATATAAAGGAAGAAAAAAAGGAAGCTAGTAATTTTTGTAAGCACCAATCTTGCACCCAAAATGCAGATACTTTAGGATAGATTTATTTTTAATTCTCACACTAGCCAAAAAAGATGTTCTCATGCCAGATAGTATCTTATCTAAAAATAGAGAGACTGAGACTCAAAGAGTTTTAGTGGATTTGAACCCAGGCACATTTGATTATAAAGCCTATTATGTTCTCTGCCTTATTGACTTGAATACGATGGATACTTGAGAAGAGATGAATAGAGGTGTTACAAGACACAAGCAGGGGATGGACTATCAGGGGTTAATGAGAAATTTCTATTTTATTGATGATTTTCATTTGGTCTTATTTAATTTTTTTGAAGAACAAATGAAACTATATTCTGAGAGGAGAAATGGACCTCAAATCAGAAGTCAAACTCATCCCGTTAGGCTTCTGCTCTTCTCACCATATAAAGCCTTCCCATTCCCAGTTGTACATCCTGCAGCTTGTCTTGGATCTGGGGAAAAATGGGGAGGGACATAGTAAGAGAGGTGACTTTTTATATAATCACTTTCTTTTATGGAATGAACTATGGTGTGAAAGCTAGTCTTGCATCTTTTAGATCATAAATCTGAGTGGGGCATGCTCTCTTGGCAAAAACCAGTAGCAATGTGCTAAGTGTTTATTGCCAAAAGCAATAGCATCATGACAGCAGATAATTATGAGCAGTGCTAGTGAACAATCCTGGGAAGAGAATGTTCAGAGAAGGGAGCAGGGGTTCTGGCTAAGACCAGTCTGATTTTCAATCCATTGACTCTGATCTCCCTTTCAGCCCAGTTCACTTTCTTCCTTAAAGAGCAACGGTTTTGTCTACATGGAAGAAACCACTTGAGAGTCATCTGGAACCAAAACAATGATCAAGGGTGAAGAGGGTTTGTTTTTTTTTTAATGCTAAGTCCAAACCATCTTTATACCCCCCCAAACCTGTAAAAAGTGTTGGTATTCTAGTGTGGGTTTCTGAGGACCCTTGTTATTTAGGATCTTTCATCCAACATTTGCTCGTGATTTCCAGTGGACACATTTTATTAGGTGCAATAGCTGGAGCTTGCTGTCTCTTTCTCTTGGTCTGAAGTCAACTTATGAATGAGGGCAATTCAACCTCCACAGCGTGGTTGGGAGAAAAAAACTCTAATGAATTCAGGCTGTGAGGGAAAAATCTGCTCTGGGTCTCTCTTTCATAAGGAAGGGAGAAGAAAGAAGGCAGTCAGGCCGTTACCTGGCAGTGTCTGGAAGGAGGGCGTCGTCTGGACATAGGGTTTCCTGCTGGAGTTAAAGAGGTCCTCTGTTACATAAGACCCAGCTGGCATTGCTCTTTAGGCAAATCTACCATCTGAAGGCCATACCCCAGTCCTGTTTTCACGAGCCTTTGCCTAGGCATGCCAATGCTTAGCTCATCTCAACAAAACGCTCCTGTTTACAAGGCTTCATTTTATCTGAACTCATGCCCTTCCTGTGAGCAAATTTCTCTAAAAGTAAATGAGGCACAGCTACTACCAGAACATTTCGTTGATCTTGCCTCATCAGGGATTTCAGGATTGTAGTGAATTGTCCACATAAATCATGACTAACCACTTGATCAGCAGAAAAATTTTATTCTGAGAAGATCATGATCTCTTTTTAAATAGTATTACCTACTTCTTGGAACATTCAGAATGTAACTCTACACCTTCCTTGATGACCTGAGGTCATAATTAAATGTGTTGATTTATTACAATGATTTGTTTAGGCAGAGATAAGAGGCAAAATATTTAGCTATAGTACATAATGGAACTAACCAACAGAATGGGTGCTTGCCATGGATAAGCCATGTCGTCTAATTGGTGAGCACTCAAGGATTTTCAGCTTTGTCCTTAAGAATCAGTGCCCTAACATTAACTACCCCCTATCTGACAAGAATTTATTAAGTCTCTACTTATTTTAGCTAATCTCATCCTCAAAAGGCATTAGGGCAAAATTTTCCAGAGGAAAAGGGACTGAGAAAGGTCAATCAAACTTGTTTAATGTCACACTCAAGTGGCACACTCAGGTACCTGCCTAACATCAATGTCATATGCTACACAATGGTTTTTTAGTTCCTTTTGTCCCTAATTGTCTGCAACAGAGAAACTACATAGTCAAATTTATTAAATTGGTGGTCTCATTTGAATACCACATAGTTCTTTCTCCTTTATTATTTGGTAAGTAAATAAGCATTTATTGAATTCCTACAACGTGCCAAGCACAGAAAAAATCAAATAACCCATACAGTGAACAAGCTGTGATTCCTGGTTTTATTTGTACAGTGTTCTACATCCAACCTACTCAGGTAATCTTTATAACTTTGGCCAAATGTGAATGTTGTAACTCCTCTTACAAGGCTAAATTGTTAGCCTTGGCCTAATGGAGACCCTTTAGGTTTTATTCTCAACTTCATGTTTAGTGGATGAGACAGCTGGAAGGCTAATTATGGAATAGCAGGCTTTTATTGATAAAAGTCCTTCCTTGCTTTTTGGTTATCGGCCTAATTCCCCTCAACTTAAAACACACAGTTAAGGAGAGTGTACTGAGTAATCCGTATTCATTGGTACCAGTACAGGTGTGAGGGAAAAGTCTCTTTTAGTCTTAATTCACTCTATGTGGATGTGTTGAATGCCAGCTATGTGTCAGATACTCTCATGGGAACTGATCTTTATGTTTATTTCAGATCTAACTGTGCTACCCAATCACTGTTCTATTTTCAGCAACATTTGTACTTGGGTAATTCCTATACCTGCTTCAAGGCTTTTCCCCAGCTAGAGCCAAGGGCAACATGAAGTCTTTGAAGCAGAGTTTACAATCTTGTTTTTCTAGTACTAATATAGCACGTTGTTCTCATCATAGAACTGATTTGGCTATCAACATGGTGACATTTTGGAATGTTTTCTCTGAGAGCCAACATTAAAAAGGAAGCAACAACAACAAAAAAAGCACAAAGCGTTCAGGACAAGTAGGTTCCTTCCAGAAAAGTCAACATCAAGGAATTCACTTTCTTCAGTGCCCTGAAAACAATTGTTTGACATCAGGATTTTTTGAATCCTATGGGTTTGGGTATTTCTGAAAATGTGAGGCTCACTGTATCACTCTTCTTTTCAGCTCTTTCTTGCCATCTTTTGGGTAGATACAAACTCCTCAGCAATATATAAAGGATTTTATAATTCTGTAATTCTCCATTCTTTCAGAATCAGTTGAAAAATCGCCTCTTCCAAGAAATCTTTCTGGACATCCATGTCCCAATAAAACTAACCAGTCTTTTGTGTTCAGACTTTACTATTCAATAACATTTATCATGCTGCACGTCAGTATTGATTTAGCACTTAGGTTCCACAGTCAGATTGCATGGGGTTTAAACCTGATTTCCACACTTAATTGTCTGACTTTCAGCGACATTCTTCAATATCTTTGAATGTTTGGGCCCAAAATGCTCAGAAATTTTCTTATTATTATATCTGTCTTTGTCAATAGAATAAGAATAATAATAACAACAATAACAGTGATAATATCTGACAGATTTATTATAAGGATTAAATGAAATGGTATCAATAAAGTGGCTATCATAGTATGTGACATGTATATTTCAACAAGTCTTACCCTATTTTTTTTTGTATGTCTATTTTTACAACCAGAAAGTGAATTCTTCAAATTTGAAGTCTGTGACACCTATATTTTTATTTAGTTTCTGATGATGATCTTACGTAATTCATGGAAAAAGCTTCATAGTACAGGAAACAATTCATTATAAGCTATATTGTTTAAGATAACACTCAACATAACAAAATACAAAACAAAACAGTAAAAGTTCAATTCTTACAAGTTTCCAATCATCAGGCATCTTTCCTCAAAAGTGTGATACAGAAACCCAGGGTCCTTCCATCATGTGGTTCCTTCTACAACACATGGCTTCCAAAATCTTTATGTTCATCTACATGGCAAAGGGTACAGAGTGGGGAAAAGGTACACTTGCATTTTTACCATCTTGGCCCAGAAAAAAAACACTTCTGCTAACATTCCACTGTAAAATCATGCCCTTGGTCTCACAGCTCTATGCCATGGGATAGGTGACGGATCAGGAATTTCTAATAGATTATAGAAGGCATTTGATGAGTAAAAGATGACAGCACAAGGTGTTCCAGGAAAAAATTAAAAATTGAGTGATAGAAGAAAGTTTAGAATTAGGGAATCAATTAAGTTTTGCATTTCAACAGAAACACAGGGTACATGCTTGGGAGTACAAAATAATAGAGTATGAGGTTGGATTCAGTATGTTATCTTTCATTATCAATGTTCACTAAGTGAATGTTATGAAGGCTCACAGTCAGCCTTAGGGACCATACTTCCAAAACCTGACTTCACTTACTGCCTAAAACTCCAATGTGCAATTGGAAAGTGTGAAAAGTCCAGAGTCCATTAGACAATGACTGATCATCACCATTTTAAGTAGGATTGCCAGATTAATGAGTAAAAACATAGGATGTTGCAGCAACTTCTTACTACACATGAGTTTGGAGGCATGGTAAACAAAAGCAAACATGAACTATTGGGACCTCATCAATATAAAAATCTTCTGCACAGCAAAGGAAACAATCAACAAAACTAAAAGGCAACTGATGGAATGGGAGAAGATATTTGCAAATAACATTTTGGATAAAGTGTTAGTATCCACAATCTATGGAGAACTGATCAAACTCAACACCCAAGAAACAAATAATCCAGTGAAGAAATGGGCAGAAGACACGAATAGATAATTTTTCAAAGAAGACATCCAGATGGCTAAACAGACATATGAAAAGATGCTCAATATCATGCATTGTAAGGGAAATATAAATTAAAACCACAATGAGATACCACCTCACACCTGCCAGAATGGCTAAAATGAAGAACAAATGTTGGCAAGGATGTGGAGAAACCCTTTTGCACTGTTGGTGGGAATGCATCACTATGGAAAACAGTATGGAGGTTCCTCAAAAAATAAAAAATAGCACTCCCTGTGACCCATCAAGTACATTACTAGGTATTTATCCAAAGGATACAAAAATGCTGATTTGAAGGGACACATGCACCACAGTGTTTATAACAGCACTAACTATCAATAATAGTCAAATTTGGGAAAGAACCCAAATGTCCATTGACTGATGAATGGATAAAGAAATGTATATATTTATACAATGGAATATCATTTCTGATAGAAAAGAATAAAATCTTGCCACTTGCAGCCATGTGGATGGAATTAGAGTATGCTAAGTGAAATAAGTCAGTCAGAGAAAGACAAATATGTGATTTCACTCATATGGGACACAACAGATGAACATAGGGGAAGGAAAGCAAAAATAAGATAAGACACAGGGAGGCAAAACATAAGAGACTCTTAAAGACAGAGAACCAACTGAGGGTTTCTAGAGGGGATATAGGGAGGGAGGTGGGTTAAATAGGTTATGGGCATTAAGGAGGGCATTTCTTTGGATGATCACTGGGGGTCATATGTAAGAGATGAATCACTGGGTTCTACTACTGAAACTTATAGTAGGCTGTATGTTAACTAACTTGAATTTAAATGATTAAAAAATAATTAATTAAAAAATAGAATGCCCAGTTAAATTTGAACTTCAGATTTAAAAAAAGAACTTCTTTTTAAAGTACAAGTAAATCTCATAAAATATTTGGGACATTCTACTAAAAATTATTTGTTGCTTATCTGAAATTAAAATTTACCTGTACATCCTATATGTTGTCTGGCAAACTTAATTGTCAGAACAAGAGATGACTAAATAATTTTCCTCTTAGTTATAACTATAACTCTACTTCAGATAAAACTTTTTCTTTCTTAGCCTACACGAATAAATTATCCTCTGCCAAGTTAACCTTCTTTCAAGTTCACTCAAATGGTCAAAAAGAGAGATGCATTATGAAGAATCATAATTGATTATATATATATATATATATATAACCCATTATATAATGGGACTGCAAATTCTATAGATAGTTGTTTTCTATGGTATTCTACCTTTTAAGAGCTAATGTTAAAGGCTAGCTACAAAGCTGTAGTCCATCAACTAGAACAATTTATTAATGATGCCAAATGTAATTTTCTGTGAAAGTTCTCATCTTCTCCTAGACTAAGCTCTAACTCTAATACAAACTAGTTATATTGTAAATATGTAGTAATAGTAAAGCAGTGTTATTATAGTAAGAGGAGGAGGAGTAGTAATAGTAGTAATAGTAACATCTTTATTGATTACTTAGACTAGGACAGCCATTTTTATAATTATTTCAGAGAAATTGTGTCATTTAATTTTAATAAGATAAACTTTGTCACAGAAAAGTTAGCTGACTTTCCAACGTCTACCTAGTAAAGGGAAAAGCCAGGGCCAGTTGTTAAGGATTGGTGTTAGCCAGCAGGTAGTAGTTGGCTGAATTAGTAGTGAACTACCTCCCTTCTGGGACGATGACTCAAAGAATCAATTCTTCCATATTGAGACACAGTCTTGAAGTATGGCAATAGACTCAGTTTCAAATATTGCCTTTGGCACATCCCAATTGATACATTGGGTAGCCTGTTTAACTTCTTACCTTTAGTTTTCTTACCTATAGAGTTACAGTTTAAAATTGAGTTATTTTATGCAAAGAACCTGACATAACATAGACTCTCAATGAATTACAGTTGATATTGTTATTATGACTGTTCAGTTTTGTCCAAAATAGTTTGCAGAGATTTTTCTTGTCCTTACAGAAATGAGGTCCCAATGTTCACATGTAGATAAAATACAAAAAAAGCAACTCCCTACTCTTCCTCTACTTATTCTTCACTCTTTTATATGTGTTCTAGATAAATGATAGATGTAAAGAAATAGATATTACTGTGAAAAATAAGACAGGAGAGAAACCAAAAGGTAGGCACTCTTCAATGCTTATTACTTTAAAAACATCATGATCTGGTGGGAGTGTAAACTGGTGCAGCTGCTCAGGAAAACAGTATGGAGGTTCCCTAGAAAACTGTCAGTAGA
The DNA here is from genome assembly GCF_006229205.1 of Suricata suricatta. Lineage (NCBI taxonomy): Eukaryota > Metazoa > Chordata > Mammalia > Carnivora > Herpestidae > Suricata > Suricata suricatta. Next base: position 32,753,423 of record NC_043710.1, read on the forward strand.
ACTCCCCTATGACCCAGCCATAGCACTGCTAGGGATTTACCCAAAGGATACAGAAGTGCTGATGCATAGGAGCACATGTATCCCAATGTTCATAGTGCACTTTCTACAATAGCCAAATCATGGAAAGAGCCTAAATGTCTATCACCTGATGAATGGATCAAGAAGATGTGGTGTATATATATATATATACACACACACACACACACAATGGAGTATTACATGGCAATGAGAAAGAATGAAATATGGCCATTTGTAGCAAAGTGGATGGACCTTGAGGGTGTCATGCTAAGCGAAATAAGTCAGGGAGAGAAGGACAGATACCATATGTTTGCACTCATAGGTCTAACAGGAGAAACCTAAAGGGGACCATAGGAAGGGAAGGGAGAAAGAGAGTTGGAGAGAGAGAGGGACACAAGTCATGAGAGACTATTGAGTACTGAGAGCAAACTGAGAGTTCAAGGGTGAGGGGGAGAAAGGGAAGGGGGTGATGGTCATGAAGGGGGGCACTTGTGGGGAGAAGCACTGGGTGTTATATGGAAACCAATTTGACAATAAACTATTATAAATATAAATAAAATAAAATAAAAATATCATGATCTTCATTAGTTTTGCTAATGACATGGCTATATCCATGTTTCCTAGTGACTTAGGTACTTGTTCCTATCAAATAAAACAAGAATGCCATTTTTAAATTTTTATTTCTTTTTAAGTTTACTTATTTATTTTGAGACACAGAGAAAGAATTGGAGTTCCTGTTGTGTCACTTCTAGGAAATTGAACAGAGTCAGTCTTAATTATCTTTCCCACAACAAGGTCAGCATTGATACAAGAGTAATTTAATAAATATTGGTTTAATTAATGATTAATATATGGCAGTGACTAGCACTTAGCAAACGCTGGAAATATTAACTTGTTTTCTATTTTTATTATAACAATGATCCTTACCTGAGCATGCAAGTTCATAGATTCCTCACTGGGAGGTGAGCTTGACTCTGTAGGCTGCCAATTAGATGGGCCCTGTATTCTAAAAACTGAATATCTAAAACTTCATTTCTAACTGAGTTAAGAAGTCCTTAGTCAACCAATTGGTTCTACTTTCAGATATTAAAAAGCAGCCGTCGCAAGTTGATATTGTTATTTTTTTTTCAGGGAGAAAGCTTCAGAGGAATATGGCAGATTATATTTTCCAAACACAAACAAGTTGTAGGTTCCTTTTATAGTGTGACATTGATAGACCTCCAAGGAGAAGCAGGGTTTATGCCCTTCCCCCATACTTCACACCTGGATGGACCATGGTAAATACCCAAGCAACAGTGCATACCCGAAGTGACATTACGTCTTCTTAGCCTGTCTCTGTCTCTCTTGGGACATGCACCTTCAAAGCATTAAGTTAACATGTAGAAAGTCCAGCTATCTTCAAACCCGCCCTCTGGAGAGAATATGTGAAGAGATGCGCAAGGTGCCCCAGCTGTGACAGCCTCTTATCTTCTCAGCTCAGGTACAGAAACATGTGAGTGAGAAGCCCTTTGTGTGGTACCAGCCCTAGACACTGTCTAATTACAACCTTACTAGAGATCCCCAAGTCAGAAGGTACATATGGGCTGTTCCTAGACTCCTAACAAAATTGCAAGTGATAATAAGTGATTATTACTGCTTTAAGCCAATAAGTTTTAGGGTGATTTGTTGTGCAGCTGTGGTAACAGGAGCAGGGCAATTGGGAAAAAAATGTCTGCAGCCCAGTTAGGTCCAAACTGTCAGACAGATGAGCCATGCCTTAGAACATTCCATCCCTTAATCAAACTGACCACACTGTAACGGGTAGGCAGGGACTCTGCCCAGTTTGTGAGGTTTCCATTGCTTCCTGGGGTTGTGGCAACTGACGAGGTCTAGTTCTGTCTTGAAAAACCCATGTCTCTGGAAGGATAAAATATACTTTCTTCTGAATAGCTTTTCCAGTAATTAAATTTTTATTTCCACATCCTTTTTAGTAAGTGTAAAAATACATTCCAAATCACTCTTTCCCTCAAAGTAGGAAAAGGAGGGGCTGGCGAAACAGAGTCTATATGTCTCCAAATAAATGTAATTACCAGCCCTGCCTTCACTGAGGTCACACACCTATATGTGGAGGGCATAGGATGGGGGAAGGAGATTTGCACATCTGGATTATATCAAATCATATTAGTTGCAGCTTGTAGACTGCAATTTCTTGCCAATTTCTTGTTATTAATCCCTTGGTACCATGAAAGAAAAAAAATGATTCTAAACTTTTCATAAACTGGAGTTTGGCAATAGCCATGGTGGACAGCAGGCAACCTAGACTTTCTCCATGTTAACAAAACTACCCCTCTTCTTACCATAAGGTGAAACAGAATGTGAGGTCTACACACGAGGGAAGAAGTAAATAGGATGGCTTTACTCCTGGTCATGAGTGATGTGAATGAAAACAAAATGTGAAAATCCTAATGGGACTGAGATCAAGAAGCTCCCCACAGTCCTTCCATGAAAAAGGCATTGAATGGTCCCAGAGCCGATTTGGAATTGCACCAGTGGAAATTGTTTCCTGAGGCCATGGTGTGGCAGGGCTGACACACCACGCTGATAAATGATTGTCAGGCCTGGAATTAAAAGAAATAATTGAGGAAAGTCAATTGGGGCCAATTCTTTTTCCATGTGTTTTACCCTGCCAGTGAGTAGAGTAAGAAAAAGAGAAAACATGCTTTCAAATACAGTGTGAGCTTTTGACATCAAGAGTTGGCATGAACTTTTACAAATCTAAGGACATAATTGAAGTGATAGGGGAAAAGAAGTAGGTCCTGTTTTCCACCTCTTGTCTTCAATGTATAAACACCTTTAGTTTACAGTTGATGCTTAAAAGCTTTCTAAAGGCCTTTTCCCCTATCTTATTTCTGGACTATATGATCACGTATTTTTGAATAGGTTTGTACCTGATACTCCAAATTTGGTCATTCAATGTTTTCCTTTATCCTTAATGTAGTCATGGTTAAGAAAATGGGTCATAGGCTTATATATAGATCCCACACTCTGACAACTTGAGAAAACCTATTAATTTCTCTGTGCCTCAATTTCCCCATGTTTAAAGCTGGTGTAATATGTGCCTACTGCAGATTCATTTTGTGAGGATAAAATAAAATGAAATTCATAAAGCCTGGTACTTAGTTCTTAATAACTTTTAGTTATTCTTATGTTCAACTACATTTGCCTGACCCACTCAACACCTACACATAATTTTCTAGACTGGCTTTTAAGTCTGTTTTCCTATTTCCTCCCTATGATGTAGTGAATTGACTACTGCTACCTATGGCATTTGCTATCACAAGTCATTGGTGACAACAAACCTCTACCTCCTCCTTTTTCATTAGTCTGAGATAATTTGTCTGCAGTTTGGAGACACATTTTGGGTTTTTTGTATTCAGTCTTACTAATGGTTTTTAAAAACCAATTCCTTAAAAAACCAACCAACGAAACACAAATCTCTAGATATGATTGAAGAAGTAATTAATTAGTCATAAGTTCCATGAGGACAAGGACCACTATTTTAGAATACCTATAGTACAACTACATCAGCTTCATTTTTCATATTTTTATTGTTGTTGTTATTGTCATCATGGTTAACTCCAGAATAAACTGGCCTTCTTACAGAAATGGAAGTTCTATCAGTCAGAGCTCCATCACATAAAACAGATGGCTCTCTCAAACGGGGTAATTTGAGGAGAAATTAATAAAAGCACTAATTTGAAAAATGTGGGTGGGGTTAGGAAGCATGACAGGTCTTGTGCTTTCACTCAGAGACACTAAGAGGAGCTGAGACCACCCATTGAGCTGAAGAGACCAGAGCAGAGCAGAGTTACTAAGGAGCCAGAAACAGGATAGCCACAGGAGGGGAGAGAGTTGGCAGGAGACTTGGTCATGGTAGAAGGATCCAGGCAACACGTGGAAAACCAGAAAGGAATCAACCAAGGAAATTAATATCCCACCTCACAGTCTCTCTACTTCTGGCCTTCTTTTGGTGCCTCCTTTTGGCAGAGCAAAGCTGGAAGCCCAAGGTTAAGGGAACCCAGGCTATTGTCTCTTAAGTTTAGGCTCCTGGAACACAGGGGAGGGAGGGAGAATTGTGGAGACTGGGTCTGAGAAGCAAATGGAAGACACCCAGCATTGGCTTAAGTATTGCCATCAGTTACTTGTATGCTGGTTCTTTATACTCTCTAAGTCCAACTTGTCCTACTTGACCTTTAGACACCCATCCTCAGTCTGTCCTCCAAGGACTATTGGGTGATGAAGAAGTCATCATTTTGGTTAGGCTAACAAATACTCAAGGAACAAGTAACAGCTCTTGCCCCCATGAACCTAGTTTGGGGAGAGACAGGCATGCCAACAAATAATTGTAATCCAGTATAATAGGGAGTAGGCAGGATAGAGTTGGCATTAAGCACTATAAAGAATAAAGAGAATGACTTCCTTTTGTGGTGAGAGGCAGAGAGGTCAAGAAAAGTTTTATAAATGAGGTGACAATTGAGTGGACCTTGAAGAACAATTAAGTGCCATGATTCTTCCAGCCAGAAACCTTATTTTAAGCCCTATTTCTAACTGTTATCTTAAAAGCTCCCTCTTTTTTTGTGGTAAGCATCTTCTAAGATAGCTTCCAAAAATTCTTACATTTCAATATTCATGTCCATGTATGATACCTTCCCTGTGAGGATAGGCTGACCTAATGAACAAAACATGGCAAAAGTTATGGGTGGTCACTTCTGAGGTTAGGTTCTGGCTTTCAGCTTGCCCTGACTTTCTCTTCCCCCCTCACTTCCTGTGAGGAAAGTCAACTACTTTATGGAGATGCCCATGTGGCAGGGAATTCATGTCTGCCAAGGTCAAGAACTGAATGAAGACCTGAGGCCTGACAAGAGCCACAGGAGTCAATATGGAAGCAAATACCCTTCTATTGTGTTTTGAGAGATGACAGTGGTTCTAAATAATAGTTTGGTTGTATTCTTGTGAGAAACTTAGAGCCTAATTACCCAGCTAGGCTGTGCCTGGACTCCTGACCCACAGGAACTATGAGATAACAAATGTGTGTTGTTTTAACCCATTAACTTTCTCAGTAATTTATTATATAGCAACAGGTAGCCAGTAGACTTTTAGATAATTGGGCATGATTCATTAAGCAGAGAATGAAAACACAAAGCAACACCATCCTGAACCTCTGGTATCCATCTCATTAGACCCAAGCACTCCACACTCTGTGTGCCTCAGGCTAAAACTTACTGGGCTCCATCTTGCCATAGCATGATAGTTATTGATCTTTTTATATGTATTTATATAGGTTTTATGATGAAGATTTATTTTAGAGCAGTTTACGGTTCACAGCAAAATTGGGAAGAAGGCACAGAGAGTTCCCATATGCCCCTGACTCCAGATTCACATAACCTTCCCTATTATCAACTCCCCCACCAGAGTGTTATATTTGTTATAACTGATGAACCTATATTGATACATCATAATAACCTAAAAGTCCATAATTTACATGACAGTTCATTCGTGGTGTTGTATATTTTATGGATTTGGACCAATGTATAATAACATGAATCCATCATTATAATATTACAGAGTATTTTCCTGGCTTATTCATTCCCTCCCTTGACCCCTGATACCTGATCTTTTTATTGTCTTCATAGTTTTACATATTCCATAATGTCATGTAGTTGGAATCATACAGCATGTAGCCTTTCCAGATGGGCTTCTTTCACTTAGCAATAAAACTAGACCTAAACCAGAGATGGAATCCTAAGCTAGACCAGACCTTGTCAGAGTGTCTATATTTATATAGCTTACATATAAATATAGTTATAAATTTTTCAAAGACAGAAGAATTTTAATGCAATGTCATGTAAGCCTATGGGTAATCCTACTGCTCATTAATGAACAAATATCTGAGTATGATAAGAAATTCTTTTGTTGAATTTCAGGTATAATCTACACTATTTTATTCAAAATAAGGTAACTAAATGTCTTCATTTGCAGAGGGAAATCCTAGATTTAGCTAAAAAGTCCCATGTCACAGGAAAATCCCTCAGTTTCAGGCAAGCTGTGTAGGCTGGTCACTTTATGACAGCAATCAACAGCATTGGTGTTACCTGGGAGCTTGTTAGTAATGCTGAATCCTGGCCCCACCTCAAACCTACTAAATCAGAAACTGTATTTTAAGAAGATCTGCAGGTGATTCATAGGCACATTAACGGTTGAGAGAACTGTTCCAGACACAAGAGTTGAGAATCTGCATACCTGAAATCTAAAATTCCTCAGGCAATTTAGAAAATGTTTTCAAATGTCTATATTTTTCATACTCTTCATTCCAACACTAGCCTTAGTCAATTTGTGGGCAGATCCTTTTATGGGTCCCAGCAGGACAGACTTAGTAAATTATAAGTATTCTTTGGAAGCACATAATGTCAATTGAGTATTAGCTGTTCTAGCTCCATCAACTTTCTGTGTATGTGTGTGTTTGCTTTCTAGTTAATTTCAATTAAAAAATATATGTTTTTAATAGTTTATTGTCAAATTGGTTTCCATATAACACCCAGTGCTCTTCCCCACAAGTGCCCTCCTCCAACACCACCACCTCTTTTCCCCGCTCCCCCTTCCCGTAAGAAATATTTTAATTCAGATATGCCTAGGTCTCTAGAGAGCGATAATTAAACTCACTAAAAGAATTGGCAAATCACCATATTAAAGAACTGACTAGTCAATGAAACTCTAGCATTTGTCATTTGTATTCTGATAATTTTGAGGTTTGAAACAAATCATTAAAATTATCTGGACAAAGGAAAGAAAATTTTCTAGTCTACTTCTTAACTCTTCATGTTAATGATTTCATTTTTGTGTTAATGATAATCTGACAATTATATTTAAAAATTCATAAAAACAAGTAGTCAGAATAATAAATTAGATATTTGTATATAATAAGAGCTGTCTGTAGGTCCTCCCAGCTCTAGATGTAATCTAATCCTACAGATTCCCTTTTTTTCCCTTTTGGAAGCCAGCATCTATCCTATAGAATATAGAAAATTTAGTTATTAATATTTTCATTTTGTCCTCTCTAAAATACTTTACTTTAGCATTGTAGGTTTTCCGTCTCTCCTCTCAGGTCTATGGAATACTCTTCCAAACCTCCGGAATCTGTTTAAGTTGGCAGAAAATACTAGAAGAATTCCAGCAAGTCTCCCTGTGGCCATTGTCCAGAAACACTGGCCCATTACATGAAACACTGGGTCATTACTGGCGCATTACCTGAAACTTTCATTGCTAAGTGAAACTACAGGGCTGGCTTCAGCTCAGGAATGAACGTGTGGCTTTGTAGAGTAATTATCTTTTTCTGGCCTTTGCTTCATCCATGTTCATCTTCCTTCCATTTTAACTAAGGTATTGTACAGTGTAACTTTATTAGAAAAACACTCATGTTTCTTTCCAAGGAAAATGGTATTGTCAACATACTATAAGATTTAAATCAAGACAGACCTGAGTCAGCCTTTAATCTTGGAGGGGAAAATCATAGGAGTTTTATGAACCTCAGTGCCCCCATTCATCAAATGAGTAACAATAAATATATTGCAGAGCTATCATAAGGGTTAAATGAGTAAGTATATGAAAAGCACAGAGTGCAATGCCTCAGCATATGTTAGTTTCCTCTTCCTAAATGTCACAATGGTGGATCTCCATGGTATTTGTAAAATGATAGTGTACTCGTAGTTCTGAAAAGAAAAGTAAAATGTCTATAATTATGTACATATGGATAGGCATATGTATTTAAACATGCTCATATGTTTTCCACAACTATAATTTATTTGCACAATCTTTTCCTAGACTGCTGCCCAAAATATTAAATGTCTTTGGGGAAAGAAAATAAAACAACACATGCTCTGACTTTTTTCAAGCCAATTTCTTATTTTTTAGACAGACTATATCAAAATGACATTGTTTTCATGGAATATATATAACAGTACGTGAAAGTTCACACCAGAGCCTTACTCAGTCCCAGGTACTTATCTATATTCTTTTCATGCATGTCATGTGATGAGTTTCCCTTTGACATCATTTAAGACAAAGATTTCACATTTTACAAAGATTTAAACATATAGTCTACCCTCCTTATACAGAGGACAGCATGACAAATGGATTTGGAGCCAGAATAACTGCCATTTATAAATACGAGATCCTGGGAAGGTAATTTTATCTTTCTCTGCTATTATTACAGCAATAAATATAAATTGCATTAACATTTATTGAGTGCTTACTATGTCCCAATCCACATAATTTATACTCTAGTTTAATATTTACAATGATGAGGTTGGTATTAGTATTAGACCTACACTGTAGATGACAAACTGAGGCTCGGAGGTGTTAGGTGACGTGACCCAGCTTTTGGCAGATAACAAGCCTTAGAACTGGTGTTCACAGTCTATGCTTCTATCTACTGCACTCTACTGGTCTCCACCAAGTGAGCACAATGGTTATATTTGCCTCTCAGGACTGTTATTAGAAGCTGATGAATTAATGCAGAAAGAGAATACTTTCTATAAAGTTATACTATACAATTTATGCAAATATTGGTTATTATTAGATTAATGAAAGGACTCTGGCCTCTGAAGCTAGAGTAAAAGCTACAGTAATATCAGGAAAAATTGAAATAGTTAAAAGCCCTGCAGGTGCACCTTGTCAGAATCTTAAAGAATTGGGTGTTTCAGACATGCTTATTCCCTAAGCCAAGGATAATTTTCAAATTTTTTTATTATAGGTTGATGCCATTTTCCTTATTGAGATAAAAATAGTGGATACAGTTTCTATTTTTCTTTCATTGCAAATAAAGATGGTTATATCAATGTCTTAAAGCTGCTTCAACAAATTATCACAAATTTAGTGGCTGAAAACAATAGAAAGCCTTCCTACAAAATTAAGCATACTCTTATCATTTCATCCAGTAATCTTACTCCTTGGTATTTACCCATATGAAATGCAAACACATCTCCACACAAAAACCTTCACACAGATGTTTATAACCACCTTTTTTTTATAATTATCAAAAATTGGAAACAACCAAAATGTTGAATGAATAAACTATGGTATATCCAGACAATGGAATATAATTCAGGACTAAAAAGTACTGGGCTATTAAGCTATTAAAGATACAGAGAAAACTTAAAACCACTATAGATACATAAAATAAGCCAAACTGAAAAGATTACATCCTTGTGATGATTAATTTTGTGTGTGGACTTGACTGAGCCCCCAAAGCATCCAAATATTTGGACAAACATTATTTGGAGTGTTTCTGTGAAGATGTTTTTGGATGAAGTTAACATTTAAATCAGTAAAGTGAGTAAAGGACATTGCCCTCCAAAGGGTGGGTGGGCCTCATTCAATCAGTCAAAGGCCTAGAACACAAAGGCTGATTCTCCCTTGACTAAGAATTCTTTCTGCCTGCCTGATGGCCTTTTAACTGAGACATTGCCTATTTCCCTGCTTTGGACTAAGATTGGAAACATCAGCTCTTCCTGGGTGTTGAGCTTGCCAGCCTTTGGACTGGATCTGAACCATTGGATCCCCTGGGTCTTCAGCTTGTTAACTCCATCTACAGCTGTTGGGATTTGCTAGCTCCATATTCATGTCAACCAATTCTTTACAACAAACGTCTCTCTCTCTCTCTCTCTCTCTTTCCTCTCTCTCTACCCCCTCTCTCCCTTCCTCTCCACACACACACACACACACACACACACACACACACACACACAAACTATACATACACTGTTTTTGTGGAGAACTCTGATGAATAACACAGTGTATGATTTTAACTAGATGAAATTCTGGAAAAGGCAAAACTCTGGAGAAAATAAAAGGATTGGTGGCTTCCAGGGGTTAGAGTGGATGGAGGATGAAAAGGAGAGCACGGAGGATTTTTACTCTCTATGACACTGCAAGGGTGGATACATATTATTAAATATTTGTCACAGCCCATAGACTGTTCAACATCAAGAATGAGTTCTAATGTAAACTAGAGACTTTGGGTGGTAATGATATGTCCATTTAGGCTCATGGATTGTAACAAATAATGTACCACTCTGGGGTAGGGTGTTGAAAAGGAGGTGGCTGTGCAAGCATGGAGGTGGGGGATGTGTGGGAACTCTGTACTTTCTGCATATTTCGCTATGAACCTAAAACTTCTCTGAAAAGTAAAGTCTTATTAAACAAATAAATAACACATGAGATTTATTCTGTCATAGTTCTGGGGACCAGGAGTCTGAAATCAAAATTATCAGCAAGGCTGCCCCATGTCTGATGGCTCTAGGGCAGAGTTAGTTCTTTGCCCCTTCCAATTTCTGTGGCTGTGGGCTGACCGGTGGCAGCATCCTTCTATTTTAATTCACTTCCACGGTCACATTGCTTCCTCTTACTGTTTTTTTCTGTATGTTTCTATAATCACCACCACCCAGATCATTTGCCATTGAATTTAGGCCTCCTCACCTGGATCAAGCAGGATGATCTCTTAAATTAAGCTTGTCATTGTTGAATTTATGTGTGCTAGTATATGTAAAATTTGGGGAACAGGACTGTTCCACCATGACATTTGGTGCCAGTAACTGATTTTAAGAAACAAAACTCATTCTATTAAAATCTTTTATTAGAAAATACATCCCATAGTTTACCCAGTTCATTCTAGGCCTTTTAGCCAGTGAAGTGTTTATAGTTTTGAGTTGGATACAATAAAATCTTTCAGGGATATGTCAGTGTTTCCATTACACTCCTTCTTTTTTCACCCCAAAGTAGCACAAGTTTATTAGTGTGTCCATAAAAATTAATATTCCACTGAACCTGGCACCAAGCCATAAAGTAAATGTTTACATATCCCTTCAAATATTAACTCAATGGTTTCCACAAAACGATAGGGCTGCCAGACATGAAAATTCTCAATTCATAGCGTTTCTCAGCTAATTCAGTTGGGCTATTCTTTCAGTGACTAAACTTAGCTTAAAAAACAGTACCTGAAATGGACAGGAAGTGAAAAGAAGAGTGAGAGAGAACTTTATTAATTATCCAGAAGCTTCTAACATGAGATCATCTCAAAAAGTAGAAACTATCAAACGACGTATGAATATCCAAGCATGTTACTTGCACCGGAACATATGTCCCTGGTCTCTCTCAACTGCATGTCAGCTGTCAGGAAATGGCCTGAGGGCCAGTCTACATAAGACTGCTGTGGGGGAGGTGCTTGGGACACAATCGCAGAGGAAGTGCTGACTGAGCTCTCAGCTTATTTGGTGACTCAACCTTGGGGAACCCAGGCCTCCACTGGTGTATAAGACTTAAGATCCATTGCAGGAAAGCAGACAAAATGATTTCCTGGATTACTGAGGGACCAATGAGGCAGGGGAAAGGAAAGTGTGGTGAGCTGAAGGCATAGAGAGAAACAGAAAAGAACCAAGAAATCTGAGTCTCTTCTCTCAGTCCCTATCTTGGTTCTACTTAGAGTGAAGCCTTGTTCTCAGTTCCGCCTCCTCGACTCTCTCCATAACTCTAAATACCTATTATAATTTTTTTTTAAGTATCAGAACTAGAAAGCTGATTTGATTTAGGACCTTCCTCTACCACTTACCAGCTGTTTGGTTTTGAGCAAGGTACTCCCTTATCTGAGTATTCCTTTCTTTACCCTTAGAGTAAATACCTAATAAAGAGTTCTCAATAAACACTTGATGATACTAAGTGCTACCCTTACATTGTTAGGATCAGAATCACATGAAATGACACATATAAAACTATTTGGTTGATAATAATGATAGCAATAGCAATGATGATAACTATTTATTATGTATGAGGCAAGGTTAAGAATTTGACATAAAATGTCTTACCTAATCTTTATAACACATCTAAGTCATTATTGTTTTTTGATCTTTTTCAGAAAAAGAGCAGAGGCTCTGAAATTTTTAGCATCTTTTTCAAGATGCTCATTATTCTCAAATTGACTTATAGATTCAGGAATCAAAATCTCGGATTACTTTTTTTTAGCAGATATTGACAAACTAATTGAAAATTGATATAAAAATGAATATTCAACACAATTTTGAAAAAGAAACAAATAAATAAACAAACAAAATAATTTAAGTGATATAGACTACCTGATTTCAAAACTTACTGTAAAGCTACAATAATTAAGACAGTGTGGCATTGACATAAAGGTAGACATACACATCAATAAAACAGAAAAAAAGAGTATAGAAATGGACTCACACACATATGGCCATTTGATTTTCTACAAAGACATCAGAGTAATTTATTGTGGAGGGACAGTCTTTTTTTCCAAATGAAGTAGCAATAACTTTCTCTACCTAGATAAAATGTGCTTTGATTCACACCTCACAGTATAAAATTAATAAATTTTAATTATAATATTAATTATAGATCTAAATATTAAAAATAAAACTATAAAATTTCTAGGAGAGAATCTTTATGACCTGGGAGTAAGCAAAATGTTTTTTAAATAGGATATAAGCACACTAATGCTCAAAAACATGTGTGTAAACCTAATTTCATCAAAGTTCAAAACTTTTATTCTTCAAAAGACACTATAAAACTAATGAAAATGCAAGGTACTATTAAAATGACATTTTTATAATACATTTATCTAACAAAGGATTTGTATTAAAAATGTAGAGAGAACTTTTTCAATTCTATAATAAGATAAGCATACAGTATAAGTATTTAAATGAGGTTCTAGAAAAACCAAAACTAATCTGTGGAGTTAGAGACCAGA
>NC_043710.1:32766336-32767554 GCF_006229205.1 Suricata suricatta
TTTTTTTCAGTTAATTACCTCCCACCTCAAATATCAGTCAACTATTGATCTGGTCTCTAACTCCACAGATTAGTTTTGGTTTTTCTAGAACCTCATTTAAATACTTATACTGTATGCTTATCTTATTATAGAATTGAAAAAGTTCTCTCTACATTTTTAATACAAATCCTTTGTTAGATAAATGTATTATAAAAATGTCTTTTTAGAAATGCATCCAATTTCTATACATTGATTTTATATCATGTGACTTTGTTGAATTCATGGACCAATTTTAGCAGTTTTTTGGTGGCGTCTTTTGGGTTTTCCATGTAAAGTATCATGCCTTCTGCAGTGTGTGAAAAGTTTGACTTCTTACCTGTGGATTTGGATGCCTTTGGTTTCTTTTTGTTGTCTGATTGCTGAGGCTAGGCCCCCATTGCTGTATGGAGCAACAGTGATGGGAATGGGCGCCCCAGTCGTATTCCTTACTGGAGAGGAAAGCTCTCAGGTTTGCCCCTTGAGGATGATATTAGCCGTGGGTCTTTAGTATGTGGCCTTTATGATGTTGAGGTAATCCTTCTATCCTTACTTTCTTACAGATTTTTATCAAGAAAGAATATTGTGTTTTGTCAAAATCTTTTTCTGCATCTATTGAGAGGATCATATTCTTATCCTGTCTTTTATTAACATGACATATCATGTTGCTTTATTTGTCAGTATTGAACCACTCCTGCAGCCCAGGAATAAATTCCATTTGATTGTAATGAATAATTCTTTTAATGAATTATTGGATTCTTTTTGCTAGTATCTTGTTGAGAATTTTTGCATCCATATTCATCAGGGAAATTAGTCTGTATTTCACTGATTTACATGGGGGGAGGGGTCATGAAAAATTTGGAAAGACCATAAATACTTGAGGATTAAAGAACACTCTACTAGGAATGAGTTGGGTCACCAAGAAATAAAACAGGAAATGAAATAGTACCAGTAAGGCAATGAAAATGAAAACATGACTAACAGCCCAAAACCTTTGAGATGCAGCAAAGACTATCATAACAGGGAAGTTAATAGCAATCCAGGCCTTCCTAAGAACAAAGAAAGGTCTCAAATACACAATCTAACCTTACACCTAAAGGAGCTGAAGAAAGAACAGCAAATAAGTCCCCAAACCAGCAGAATAAGAGGAAATTATAATAAAGATTAGAGTAGAAATCAATAATCTTGGGGAAGAAAAAAAAA
>NC_043710.1:32767654-32795600 GCF_006229205.1 Suricata suricatta
AAAAAAAAAGGAAAAACCCCTTTTTTATAAAAAATAGAGATTTACTATTCTATGAATGATGCATTAGTTATATGAGTGTGTTTATTTTTATAATTTGTCCAAATGTCTAATTAAAATGTGTGAATTTTGCAGTATATAAATTATAACTCAATAAAGTTGGTTTTAGAATTGACCAAAATGGTCAACAATTTGAACAAACAATATTTTGAGATCTATTTAATGTCTGTTTCTGTGTGTTTGTTGAGGTTGGAAGATTGCTCACAAATGAGATTCAAAAACAACATTCAGTTTATGATTTTTTTTCTACTATGGTGATGTCATCTGTGGTGATCTCATGAACAGAATAGTCAGGAGAAGGAGCAAGTTTTGAAAAAAAATTTAGTTAAGTGTTTTGAATACTATTATGTGTCTATGGAATAGCTAAGTAAAAATGTCCACTAAATAGTTAAATGTGTGTGTCTGGAGGTCAGCAGAGATATCTTGGCAGAATATGTATATTTGAGGGTCAGAAGTTCAGATGGTAAATAAACCATAGATGGATGGGGTTACCCTTGGAGAGTTTGTGATAATAAAATAAGAGGACAGAATTATAAAGAATTATACTTATATAACTACAAAGAATTTAGGGGATAGGCAGAGAAAACAATGCCTGCTAAAAAGAGTAAGTTTGTGTAGCTAGAGAGCTAGGCTGAAACCAGGAGAGTAAATTATAACAGATGCTAAAGGAAGTGACACATATCACTCCAACTAGCATTTAACCTAAAAAAGTGAGTCCTATGGCCTCTCTGACTTCATGGAGTCTGGGCACTATTATCTTACCAGGTTCCAGGAAGAAACAAGATAGAGATAGGAGTGATTTCTACTGATGTCTATCACAGTTTGCAGTACATTTCCTCCTCCTATTTTTAGCCCTATATCTCATTCCTATCCTCCACTGTTAAATATGTCTTTACTGGGTTCCATGACTCTCTAGTCTTTGTGGAAAATCTACTCCCTTTATATATATATTACTAACACTATAGCCTGTGCTGCCCTCCTAAGTACCATACCTTTGGCTGAGTTTTATTGAATTGTTCATCCACTGATGTTATTTTCTGTCATCTTCATTATTTAGAATTAAGTAACTTTATAAGTTCTCATACCAATTTTTGTAGGGTCTCCAGAGGGAGAAGATAGAAATGCATAGATCTAGTTTATTGCCTTTAAGTGAACACTTAGTAATTATATTTATCATGTTTTCCTTTTTATACTTATTGCCTTCTGTGCCCTTGAAAAAGAAATATTTACTTACACCCTAGATTCAAAGACATTTTCCTGGAGGCTTTATAATTTCAACTTTTAAGTTTGGTATATGATTCATATAAAATTAAGATCAAAGTAGCAATAAAGTTTCAATGATTTTTCCATATTTGATTATGAACCGTTTGTTGAAAAGCACTTCCTTATCCCATTTGGACACCCTTTGTCACTTTATCACTTGACTGGAAAATGATACATTTCTGGATCTTTTGTCTATTCTTAGGATGGTACCACATGCTTTATAGTAATACTTGAGGCCAGGGAATGTAAGTCTTCCAACCTTGTTCTAATGATAAAAGATGCTGTTATAGAACTGAGGTTCCCTAGTAGCAAAGGAAATGATAGAATTCCAGAACAGCAGAGACCAGGTGACAGCACTTAACCATCAGAGACAAGATAAACATGATTCTCATAATGGGCAGTAAAGTTCTAATGACCTTAAGAAGGTCTTGATCTATAAGGATCTATGGATATGACTTGTAGAACATGATGTTCCTAAAGTTAAAATATATGGAAAGTCAATTGAGGTCAGCCATGTCAATAACAAGTCATGACCCATCACCAAGTTTCTAATCCTGGCTAGCTCTATTCCTCAGAATTTATCAGCTAAAAGAGAGGTCTCATCTCCATAGCTGTAATTCTCCCAATCCATCCCCAAACAGAACTTTTGACCATTTATAATGAGGAAAAGGAAAAGCTCAGATTTTTAAGGTCTGTTGGATATAAGATCCAAGCTGATACGAACACTCAGGGAAACAAAATGCCATTGTGGTTCCCCTGTTAGAGTAGAAAAATATGAGAGTCATATAATAAATGGAGTTCTAATACTGGTCTATCTCATAGGGGGTCTACTGCATCCAAGGGTGCACCTGATATCTCTGATTTCTGAACATATATTTGGAATGGACATATATGTAGCTGGCAGAAACCACACATTGATTTCTTGGTCCATGGAGTAAAAGCAATTGCAGTAATAACATTACTATACTGGCTTAGAACCATATGTAGCTAGTTAGTTAAAACTGGTCTTATTGAATCCAGAATAGAAACTTTCAGTCTGACTTCTCAATATAGATGTCTATTTTGAGATGTGGTAATTCAACCCAGACATTATTTAATCCCTAATTTCTTTTTCAAGATCCCTTCAAGTAAAAGTCTATTTGCCATGAGCACCAAGAAATAGTTTATCACATGGTTATTTTGAGGGCTAACTTGAAATTACTTGTCAAGAATTGTGAAGAGTCTGGTTCCACACTACTTGTAAGGTAACGAGTTAGCCTGCCACATGGTTGCTGGCTCACGGTGTGATATTTTTAGGTCAAAATTGAATTCATGACATAGCACGTAGCATGAACTTTATTTTTGCATTGGTTCTTTTTGCCCTCCGATTTCCACAGGAGCCAGATGGAATGGTTCGTGTGGATCCTGCACACGTATTTGGTTTGCATCACATTTGAGGAGCTTTTGGCTTAGGAGAGCCTGTTTAATGCACCCCAAGCAAATCTTCCTGATCACCGCCTGGGAGGGAGATATTATATATGACAACAAACAAACATTTGTGCCTTTCTGACTTAGAATGCTCTCCTCCATCATGTCCACTCATCTGACTTCTACACTTCCTTTAAGACTCAGCTTTATATCTGCTTCCTCTCTGAAGCATTCCTTGATTTTCTCCAATCTTTGCAAATCTGTTAGCCTTTTTGTAACTATTGGTAGAACAAGGACTCTAACATGAACTCCCAATACTTTTGAATTTTTCTCATTTTTTTATAGGTTGGGTTTTTTTGAGAGCAGAGACTTAACTGACTTATTTATCTCTCCTCCTGACTTATTTATTCCTGCCTTATTGACTCCTCCAATTTTCCTTGATTTGATTGGTCAAATCAAGTGGTCTGACTGTGTCTTCCATGCCCTTCATGCTACACCATAACCAAGTTGGAATATTCCTTAGTTGTTCTTCTATGTCATGCAGGTTTTACAGGGTGCTACCGCTTTAGTGCACTGCACCAGGAGTTGTATTCTAAGTTTACACTGATACCTTCACTTGCAGTTTTAATAATCTAGACAAGGAATGAGTAAAGATTTTGAGATTTAGCAATTTGAATTATTGGTTGGTTTTGAAATTGCAACTTCAATAGAGTGGTAGGAAATAAATTCAGATTCAAATAGGTTAACTGAAAAATCAACAGAGTGCTAATTTATTTATACAATCATTATATTCAATAAATTCATTTTTCAACTGAAGCATTATAGTGATCTCTAATTGTTCTTCTGATCTCTAGTCCTATCTCTTACCAAACCTCTGTCACATAGTTGATTAGTAAAACAGAAATCCACTATGTAACTCTCTTTCTTAAAATCCACTGATGAGTTTTAACGTTCTGATGCACAATAAGATCTTAGCTTCTAGATATAACTCATAAGGGACTATCATCTACTTGTCTAATATCATCTCTTACTATTCCCTGCCTCATGCTTACTATTACAGAAACACCAAACTGCTTGTGACAACTAAAATATAAACTCTAAAAATTCATTATTCATCTAGAAAACAATCACCAGAGAGAGAGCCAGATGTTATATGCTTCCTATGGATTATTCTTTCCAAAACTTTAGAACCTGGATCTGATCATGTATTTTAATCTAACTACAAATTTCAGGAAATACATAGCTGATAATGTTTGTGAAGCTATTCTATTAAAAAATAATTAAAATCTAAACTTTAAAAATCTCTAAGGAATAATAATCTGGTTTCTTCCACAAATTATAAGAAAAAAAGAAGTAATGGAGGGAAACTTATGGATTCAGAGAAATGGAAGATATATCAATCAATTGTAATATACTGAATTTATTTGGATCCTGAATCAAGCCAACAAACTATTAAAAAATAATTTTGACTAATTCAGGGGCATTTGAACCTTGAACAAATAATAAGGAACTGATATTACATTAGCTCTTGTTGCTTTGGATATTTTTAAGTTCTTATCTTTTAGAGATATATACTGAAATACTTACAGATTAAATGATATGATATTAAAACATATGCTTCACAATTTGTACTAATTAAATAATAGGACATGTTCCTTCAGATACATTCACAGAGTGTTCATCAAGACATAGTTCAAAATATTGAATAATTGTCAGCTTAATGACCAATGTGTTATTAAGAGTAGGAGATAAAAGAGTACTTATATTGTACGCCTTATATGTTAAAATAAATTTTCATGAATGATATGTGTGTGTACACATAACTGAAACGCATTTTAAAGTGTGCATCATTGCTCTGTGCTGACAGCATGGAGCCTGCTTGGGATTCTCTCTCTCCCTCGCTCTCTGCTCCTTCCGCACTCACACTCTATCCTCTCAAAAGAAATAAACATGAAAAAAATCAAGTGTGTATCATTCAGTTTCCCTCCTCTTCCTCCAGTCTTCACACACACACACACACACACACACACACACACACACTTACAATTCCTTGTACCCAATGGCCTTTTTTAAGACCAGGAAATTAACATTTCCTTTCCACTGTTTTAATAGTCTAGCAGACCCATATAATTTAATTCCAACAATCACTTTTTTAATTCAGAAGGGCAGATTTAGATGTCCTTCACAAAAGGATTACTATCTATATTACTACCTATATCTATATTATGATTACTATAGTAATAAAATCTTCACCTTTTCATTTAGAACATCCAAAGAAGATTCTATAGCAGACAGCTTCTGTTCTCACCAGAAGCTTAGAGACACTAAGAGTGATTTGATGGATCCTCAGAAAGTTAGGTCCTGAATCTCTACATGGACAAAGGTAGAGAGGGATATAGAGAGGGAAACAAAGAAACTCTATGAAAGAGATATGATGGAAATCCATTTCATTCTCTATGTTGATAGTGGAGTACCATACCTAGATGGGAAAAGAAGTACAAAAACATAGTCATGAACAAAATAACAACTAGTTATGGGAGATATTACTGATGTAAGGAGTTCCCAAAATTTGTTTGAATTGGGAGGAGATGATTATATTAGCAATATTAAGGGTTGGGAAGGGGAAATGAGGGGACAATTGGCCTCGTAGACAGGAAAGTCACTAAGAAGGGAAACTTGAACATTGTATTTGAAAGATTAAGACTTTAAGTGGACAAAAAACTAGAGTAATAGAAGCCAGGAGTATCAGAGGCACTTTATGGAGTAGGTAAAATTGAGCAATTAGGGAGTAGATGAAATTATGTCCAAAAGAAGGATGTCAGCATGGGATAGCAGGGATTGACTAGAAAGAAGAGTTTTATGGGACAGAAAATGGGAAGGGAGTTTTAAGGAACTCTCTCTTAATTCATTGGTGATTGATTCTACATTTCTACTATTCTGGGTTTGGCTTATGTATTAATGATGATACTTGGACTTCCTTTTTGTTCATGAGACTATATCTTTATTTTTATTTTTATTTTTATATATTAAATTTTTTTTGAATGTTTTACTTATTTTTGATACAGAGAGACAGAGCAAGAGAGGGGGAGGGGCAGAGAGAGAAGGAGACACAGAGCCAGAAGCAGGCTCCAGGCTCTGAGCTAGCTGTCAGCATAGAACCTGATGCGGGGCTCGAACCCACGAATGTGAGATCTGACCTGAGCCAAAGTCGGAGGCTTAACCGACTGAGCCACCGAGGCACTCCCATGAGACTGTATCTTTACTCTATGTCTTGGAATTTGGGGCCTTAACTTGCCTGTTGCCTTTGGTATCATCCTTGATTAGGTAAACTAGTAAGGCCAGCCTCTTTAGAAAATTGGCCTGAACTTCTTTTGCAAAAGACAAAAGTTATATCCTTGAGCCTCAAACCTATGTTCCTGCATGTGTAATAAATAATAAAATCGCAGACATTTGTTGTAAGGATCTTTGCATATTACTTTATTTTTTTAATAGTTAACATTTAATCATAGAACATTTTATTTAGAAAATAAAGGCTTTAAAGATTCTATGAAATTCACTTTCCATAAGATTTTAGGTAGTGTTTATAGGAAAAACGTTTAGTCATCAGATGTTGGATAAATGATGTGTTCAATAAATAGCTCTTTTTCCTGAAGAACCTCTCAGAACTTTTAACATGTAATGTGCATTGAACATCTTTAAGAAGATGATAATTAGTTATTTCCCCTTTCTGTTTGCCCATGGGACTCTTTCTTGGTAGAGGCACTTTAGTTATGCAATAGAGAAAGGAACAATTAATTAAGCCTTTCTACCTATCTCCTTTTTTAGTCCTCTCAGGAAGAAATAATCTAATTGTCTGACTGGACCATGTTCATTAGCAGGACAGAGTCTATATCTCCTGAAAGTCACACAGTCATGCATAGCCTAAGTATTTTTTTTAATTCCCTCCTTTTTTTTGTAACTTTATGTATTTTTTTTGGAATATAACACTATTTTTTTAACATATGCAATTATTTTCCATCATTTACAATACAGTAGTTATATAATGATTGCCACTTCAGATAGCTGTGAAATTAGGTGATTAGTTGTTACTTAACCTTCTAATTTCTGTATAAGTCTAATTACATGAAATAGAAGTTGGGGTTCTGATTTTTTACTTTGCTTATCCATTTGGAGTGTCATTGTAACTGCATATTACTTTAAAGTTTCTATTGCAACTCTTCACTCTTTGTTTTTCTTTCTGGGTTTCATGGGCCACGATGGATCTTGTGGCCTTATTAACAATTCAGCAATGTCACAGTGGATCCAGATACTATATGTTATGGGTTAAATTATATTCCCTCTCAAATTTATATGTTGAAATCTTAAATCCCATTATTTCAGACTGTGACTTTATTTGGAAATAGGATTGTTGCAGATGCAACTAATTAAAATGAGGTCATACTGGAGTATCGTGGACCCCTAATTCAATTTAACCAGTGTTCTTATAAAAAGGGGAAATCTGGACATAGAAACATGCACACAGAGAGAATGATACATGAATATTGGAGCATTGTTAACATAAATCAAGCAACGACCAGAAGCTAGGACATAGGTACAGGAGAGATCCTTTCCTGGTGCTTTCAGAAGGGACATGGCCCTGCTGACAACCTGTTCTAGATTCCAGATTCTAGAACTGTAAAATCAATTTCTTTTAACCTCCTCAGCTTGTAGTACTTTGTTATGGTAGAACTAACAAACTTATGTGCTCTCTTCAAGGTGCCTGGATTAAATTCTTCCTTGTATTATTACTCTTTTATACCCTTCTCTAGAACATTGCTGTTCAAAGAATTTTTGGTCATGATACATGATGGAAATGTTCTTTTTTCTGTCCAAACATTAGACATTAGCTGAATGTGACTATTAAACATTGAAATTGTAGCTACTTCACCTGAGGAACTATTTTTTTAATTTTAATTAATTTACATTGACATTAAGTAGCTAGATGTGGCTGGCAGCTACCATATAGAACATTGCAGCTCCGGAACTAGCCCTAGTGTAGTAGGAGTGTCTACTTCTGAGTCTAGTCTTACCTAGTTTGTGTTTGGCCTTCTGTGGTCTGATATATCAGAGGATAGAACAAGTCATAAATGCCAAAACTTGTCACTTAGGCCAATAAATCCTGTTGATAAGCTTTCTCTCAGTGGCTGGAGTTCAACCAAATTGAAGGAAACAATCAGAAAAGAGAAGGTTGCTGGATTCTAGTCCATGTCCCATTTTCATTCACTAGTCACTTTCTGTTTAGCTTGTTATGAAATATTCCCATTGTGCTACTGGGTTTTAATATGAATCATGTTATGAATTAAGAACTAGGAAATAATTGCTGATTAATTTCAACCAGGTCACAGATTATTTACTAGCTTACAAACCTTATTTAACATTGACTTGGTGCCCAGAAAATATAAGGTTATAAGTCACATTTCCAATTGTGTATGACTTTTATGACTTAGTCAAGCCACATGAAGACATTCACTCTTCCTTTATATTTTTATTTTTTTATATTTCTTGTTACTGGGAAATTAGTTGCTCTTATTTTCCTATAGATTTTTTGATGAAATTTTCTCCAACATTTTCACTGGTTGCGATATTTATTTCTACTATTTGAGGAACTTGCTCTATTAATTTTTTTTCATAAGAGCAAATATGCATGCATTTTCTTAATTAGTCTGGGAATTTGTGCAACTCTATTATAATTTCAAAGAAAACCAATGTTTTAACCTTTGGGGAATTTACCAAAAAGCTTTAAGGAAAATTGTTTCTTGACACCTTGATCTGTTTTTTGTTTGTAATTTGTTTTTATTTCCTTTTTACATGTGTCATAATTTTGAAAATTTTTTTTTATTTGAAAGATCCCAAAGGGTATTTGACTTCTCTATGAGAGAAGTGTTTAATAAATACTTTGTTTAGAAAGTATGCCACTGAAAAAGTAATTTGATGTTTATTTTTTACTTTATTTAAAAAAATGTTTAATGTTTATTTTTGAGAGAGAAAGAGAGAGAGAGAGAGAGAGAGAGAGAGAGAGAGAGAGAGAGCGAGCAGGGGAAGGGCCGAGAGAAGGAGACACAGAATCCCAATCAGGCTTTGAGCTGTTAGCACAGAGTGTGACTTGGGCTAGAACTCACGAACCGTGAGATCATGACCTGAGCTGAGGTCGGATGCTTAACCGACTGAGTCACCTAGGTGCTCCTTTGAAAAAGTAATTTGAAATGGGTGAGCAATGTCAATGTACTTTTTATCTGTTAAAAATGACAGAACTAAAGTGAAAAATGATGATAACACACAATGCTGATGAGGATGCAGAGAAACTCGACCATTTATATATTGCTGATTGGAAAGTAAAACTGCATAGCTACCTTAGAAAATAGTTCGGTAATTCCTTTCAAAACTAAAAATGAACTTATTGTACGACCCATCAATTGCACTCTTGGGCATTTATCCTATAGGATTGAAGACTTATTTTCACACAGGAATTTATAAATAAGTATTTACAATAGCTTTATTTGTGATAGATACAAATTGGAAAGTACTTTTAAACAAACTGTGGTACATCTATACCACAGAATGCAACTCAGCAATAAAAAGGAACAAATTATTGATATGTGAAATAACTTAGATGACCTCAAGGAAATTAAACTGATAGAAAAAGCCAATGTCAAGAAGATATACTGCACAATTCTATTTGTGTCATATGTATAAAATAACATAATTATAAAGATGAAAAACAGATTAGTGGTTGCCAGGGGTTAGGAGTGGAAGGAGGCAATGGGTATGGCTATAAAGGATAACACCACAGTCTTGTTGCAATGGTATAGTTGAATCTGTTGATGCTTATGTGGTTATACAAGGCTACACATGTAATAAACACACAGGACTATACACACATATATACACACAAGTTCATGCATAATTATTGAAATCTGAATAAGCTTTATGGATTGTAGCAATACCAATTTCTTAGTTCTGATTCACACTATCCAAAGTAAGTGTGCATGGGAGTTTGCATACATTTCTTTTCAACCTTCTTTGGATTTATAATTATTTTTAAATGAGAAGGTCTGAAGCCATTTTCTGGTAAAATATTTTCTTTTCTTTCCCATAATGCTTATGCAAATTTCCTTGGCCCCACCTAACACATATGATTTTTTTCTAATATTTAGAACCTTATTGTTTTGTTTTTCACATTTAGTTCTATGATCTATCTGGATTCAGAGAGGTTTTTTCCAGCATTATTGAGGCATCATTAACAAACTCATAGGAATGGAGAATAGAATGGGCTGTAAGATGAGGGATATGGGGACAGATTGGTAAAAGAATACAATCTTTCAGTTATATAATGTAAATTTTTGATGACTTAATGTATAGCATGGTGACTATAGTTAATAATACTGTATTACATATTTGAAACTTACTAAGAGATAGACCTTATACATTTCCATTAAAAAAAAGATAACAATATAAGGTGATACATATGTTAATTAACTTATGTATGGGAATCATTTCACAATGAATATGTATACCAAATCATCAAGTTGAACACAGTCTTCTTTTGATATGAAGAATAGAAAACAAATTCTATATTATCAGGCATATAAGATCTTATATTTATATTTAATTATTATGATAAGAATAATACATTTTATTATAAAAATAATTTCAGATAGTGTAGAAGAGTAGAGTAAGATTTTTACTTCCTCAGGTACTTAGTTCATTTCCCTGAGAAATCACACTATAAACAATTTTTATTTATTATTGAGTAGCTAGTTTGCATGGTTTTATAAATTTGTATATGGGCTGCTGAAGTGAGCACAACATGGTTTTATAAATTTGTACAAGCCATGGTAAACAGGGAAATTTATCTTTGCTTGGAAACAGAAAATTAATAGTAAACAAATTGATTAATAAATAAGAAAATTCCAGATTAAGAAAAAGATATAGAGAAAATAGGGCAATATGAAGAGTAATATGTAGGCCAGGAGAGAATCAGCATTAAATAGGATGGCCAAGGAGGGCCTCTTCCAGATGACATTTGACCAGGACCTGAATGATGAAAGGAGCTAACTAGATGAAGATTTAGGATAAGATCTGTTTCAGCCAAAGAGAACAGATAGTACAAAGGTTTGACATGGCATTCAATCTGGCATGTTCTAGGGACAGGAATAAGTTCACATGGCTAGAATACAGTGAAGGGTGCGTTTGTGACATGATGCTCAAAAAGGAGCCAATGACAAAACCATGTAGCTCCTTGTAGACATGATGAGCAATGTGAATTAATATAAGTGAAATGGAAAGCTACTAACGAATTTCAAACAGGAAGATGACATAATATGATTTTAACTATTAAAAGATCAATTGGTTACTGCATGAAGAATGGATAATAGTGGAATAAGAGAGGCAATTTAAGAGCTCAATAATAAAAGTGATGGTAGCTTGGACCAGAGAGGTAGTAGTCATAAAATTATTGTAATAGTCTAGGCAAGAAAGAATGAAGACTAGGTTTAGGACAGAAAGAGTAGTGACAGACAGGTAGAGTTTAGCTGGAGAGGGATAAAATAAGTAGAATCAATTGCACTTTTGACTAATTAGGTGTGAAATTGGGGTAAGAGAATGAAGAAGTTAGGATGACTATCAGGTGACTTGCTTGGGTAATTGAGTGGAAGAGATTACTAACCACTGTAAAAAAAAAAAGAAGAAGCAGAGCATGCTGGTATCTGAGAGGACTGATTAACAGGTTCCATTTTGGATACACTGGGTTTAAGGTAACTCAGGACAAGCAGATGGAGTTGGATGGTAGGCAGTTGCATCTGAAGTTCAGGAAAAGACAAAGATTGGAAATACCAATTTAAAAATATTAGCATATTAATGTAAAAGCATAACTGTGGGTCTAAGAAAAGGCCAACTGGCCTTAATATTGTGTCATGTATACATTGGAGATGAATGGTGTTGGATAAGTGATACTTAAATTTGACCTCACAACTACTGGTGATATATGCACACTTACCTGTACATTGTATTCTCATTCAGGTCTTTTAAAATGTCCATGGACTTGAGACTAGCAACCATTAGTGACCAAAATGCCAATAAAATTCTGAACTTTTTTAGGAAAGTAATGAGGACAAAGAGAAAACATTTTTTCCTCAGGAAAAACTATGCTGCATGGACAACTGGAATATTGTATGTAGACTAAATGATGACATCTTTAGGATACTGGGAAATGAAAGAATTCTAAAGAAAGTCTTATTCTAAAAATATATGTTGATTATTGTTGGAAGACAAGAAAAATTAGGACCAGAGATCAATGGGTCGAGATTAAGATCCAAATCTTTTTTTTTTCAAAAAAATATGTAAATCAGGGTGACTGGGTGGCTCAGTTCATTGAGTGTTTAATTTCAGCTCTGTTCATGATCTCATGGTTCATGAGTTCCAACCCCACATCAAGCTCTGTGCTGACAGCCTGCTTTGGATTCTGCTTTGGATTCCGTGTCTCCTTCTCTCACTGCCCTTCCCCCACTCATGTTCTATATCTCTCAAGATAAATAATAAAAATGCTTTAAAATTAATATATGTAAATAATATAAAACTGCTGGATAAAAAGGATGGAAAATATAGCTTAGAAGTTCAGGCTAAAATAACTAGATTCCTTCCAGTTTGGGACAACCAAAACTAAGAGGAAATGGCTAAAATTGTGAAATAATATTGGATTTGATAGGATAGGATCATTTACTGGACTGTGGGGCATAAACTACTACACAAGGAAATATTGTGAATAAAGGAAGGTATAACTAGTCAAACTTCTTTTACTGCTGTTCTCATATCCCTTTTTCTACTGCATGTCTTGTCTTTCTGGTTCCTGATATTCAACCTCTCTCATGCAACATGGATCTTGACATTCCCCAGAGTCATTTCCTGTTTTGGGCTTTACTATTTGACCTAAGATTTTAGTCTCAGAATAGGGACCAAAGATCTTCCTGGTTTGCCTAGATTGATTCTTCAGAACCTCTGGATTCTTCATTATCCCCAAATTCTATCCTCAATAAGAGAGATCAAATATTTAGTTTCAAAATTCTAAGGTACAAGACTAAAGAGTGCTACGTGAAACCAATAAAAGATCAACTTAGGTCAGTTTAAAGACCTTGTGTTAGCACATTTTCTTTGTACACAGTCATAATATAGAAAGCAATTTTTGTACATTACCTTGGAGACACTAAGATACTAAGTGACTTCATGTAGCTCTACCTAATAGCTGTGCATAAATAATCACAAGGAATAAAAGTAAAAGAAAAAAATTAAGATGAATAATTCTAGAAGAATTGCTATGTTCCAGTCACTATTCAAATAATATTCATATACATCATCTAATTTAGTGTCAGCAAATACATAAAAAACATTACTACTCTTTATTAATGAGGAAGCTGAGCATCAAAAGTTAAGTGGCTAGCCTCAGGTTTACAGCAAGTAATTATTTTTTTTCATTTTTTATGTTTTTTATTTATTTTGAGAGACAGAGAGAGGCAGCTCGAGCAGGGGAGGGTCAGAGAGAGAGGGAGATATAGAATCCGAAGCAGGCTTCAGGCTCTGAGCTGTCAGCACAGAGCCGGACGCAGGGGCTTGAACCCACGAACCATGAGATCATGACCTGAGCTGAAGCCAGACGCTCAACCGACTGAGCCACCCAGGCACCCCTACAGCAAGTAATTCTTAATTGATGCAGGAAATGGAAGATCTGGAAAGATCTAGAACAGAGTGGAGTTGGATGAATGATGTAAAGAAGGGAGGGCCAACACATAACCTAAATATAACCGTTTGAGGAGATACAGACACTAGTGCTCAGATGTTCTCCATCTTTATTGATGTCAGAAAAGGGAAATTAGCTAAGATTTAATATAGGATACTGGGGTCCAACAGAAGGCTGGATTTGCTGGCAGATCGTCCTGCAAGACGCTGGAATGAGTAACTAAGAGATGTTGTGAGCTCTTTATGTTCTCTCAAAGGAGTTACTTTAAATAACTTTTAAAAATGTTTTCTTTATGAAAGAGACAAAGAGAGAGAGAGAGAGAGAGAGAGAGAGAGCGTGAGTGGGGGGAAAGGCCTTTTGAGGTGGGGGCAGAGGATGAAGCTGCCTCTGCACTGACATCAGGGAGCTGGACCCAGGGCTCGAACTCACAAACCGTGAAATCAGGACCTGAGCTGAAGTCAGATGCTCAACTGACTGAGTCACCTAGGTGCCCCATCAAAGGAGTTACTTTAGATGTTTATCTTTTTTTCAGGACAAGAGAAGATATTTTATACATGTGATTATATGAAATAAATGGATATTTATTCAGCAAATATTAATTTTTAAAATTTTTTAATGTTTTATTTATTTTTGATACAGAGAGAGACAGAGCATGAGAGGGGGAGGGGCAGAGAGAGAAGGAGACACAGAACCGGAAGCAGGCTCCAGGCTCTGAGCTAGCTGTCAGCACAGAGCCCGATGCAGGGCTCCATCCCAGGAATGTGAGATCTGACCTGAGCCGAAATCAGAGGCTTAACCAACTGAGCCACCCAGGCGCCCCTCAGCAAATATTAATTTTTTAAAAAATGATATGCTAGCTGCTATGCGCAGTAGGTCTGGGGATAGATTGTTGAACATGAAAGTTTGGGCCCCAGTCCTCCAGACAATTCAATAAGCAGTAATAATGAAGGGCGCAGGGAAACAAGTCGGGTGCCAAGGGAGTATCTGATCTAAGCTACCTTTAATCAGGGTATGCTTCCAAAAGAAAAGTTCTGTCTAAACTGAGACCTGAAGGATGAATATCATCCACGAAGAGAAGAGCAAAAATATTTCAGAATTAAAACCAAGTGCAACATGGGAATTGTGTGGTTTCTCACAAACCCTTCAAAAGGTGACATTTCATAAATTAATTAATTGTTTAGGTCCCTCATGCTGTCATAATGTTCCTGAAATCACTGCTTCCTTTATGGGTTTTGGGTAAGCCAGTGACCCACTCTAGGTTTCTCATGTGATGAGTGAGGATCCAGGGAGTGTCTCTCCAGTGTGCAATGTGGAGCTGAGGTAAACCCACAGGAGCGAGTGATGAAATGGGCAACACAGGGTGTGGACTCAGATGGCCGGGGTACAAGGACTGGCTGTGCCAGATACTAACTTGATGATCTGAGAAAAAAAATCCCTAAAACTCAACAGCCAAAGAACAGAGACATGAAGATGAGCAGAGATGGAATGCTGTTCCCTGGCATCAAAAATGAGGGATTTCATTCCAGCTAGGAGGAAAATCTATTCCTCTACATTGTTTTCAAACTTTATTGGCATCCCACTCCCCTGGGCTTTTTAAAACAGATTGTTGAGCCCCATCCCCAGAGGTGCCGATTCAGAAGGTCTAGGGCGGTAATTCTGGAGCATTACCATTTCTACCAAGTTCCCTGGTGTGTTGATGCTGCTGGTGCAGGGATTGCACCTTACGAACTGCCATTGTAGAAAATGTTGCCCATTAACCAATTTTGAGCCTGTTGCTTACTAAACCAGCGAATCCAACTATTTCTTCAGTTCCCATGAACTCTTCCTCTCAGATAACTTCAACTACCAACAGAAAATGTTGCAGTGTGAAGATACAAGCAAGCAGATTTTTAACCATTTTTAAATGCCAATCTCTATTTTAAGAAGCTGTTTTGGCTGAGGTCTTTCATTTTGTCATTTTTAAAGTAAACAAAGTAATTGAATACGTCACCAGAAACTCCAAAGGAGTTAAAACCACTACTAAGTACAAGTGTTTATTTTCATTAAGAGCAAAAAAGTCACTTAGGATTATTTTCTTGAGAATTTAAATGCCAACCTTTAAATGCAGCAGTATTTGAAAGGGTATTTTATTTCCACCTTGGCTGCCTTTTAATGTCATCTGACAATTTCTACTTTCCACAAGGTGAGAATTCACAAGCTTACATTTCCTCACTCAGTTACTTCTTGTTTCTTGCACTTGTTTTTTCTTCCATCCTGGAAGAATGACTCCCCAAAAGAATTACTTTTCAGACTACACCATTAAAAATTCCTGGCATAAAAATCAAAACCCTAGGCATAAATAATCAATAGCTAATTCTCCATTCAAAACAACTATATTCTCAACATCAGTGCAACCTATGTTTATGCAATGCAGCATTAGGATAACATCAATGAATTTAGGAGAGGATTCGGTTTGAGACCACTCCTAGTAGCTTCAAGTTGACCTGCATCCTTTTAAAATTTGGAAGACATGACTGATGACTACATGTCAGAAAGAGGATCAGTTGAGAGATAAAGACATAACTTGACATGTACTATGCAGAAAAATGATACCTCATTGTGCTCGGGAGAGCTGGAAGCATTTTTACAGGCCATGCAGGCAGAGTTGGAACTCGAACTCAGGGCCCCAGGCTCCTAACCATACTGTCTTCTGAGTTTCTCAAGTGTCTTTCAATAGTTCTTTCAATGTCTTTTGCTTTGCTTAACACCATATTCCAGGACTTTCTTCATTTTCCTGCCTTGCCCCACCCAATAATGTGATTACCTTTAATAATTGCTTCAAAACTTCAAAAGTGTCCAACCCTTTTTATAAGGAACTCACAAAATTTAATAGCTTTCAAGACCTAGTAAAATTAATCTTTATTGGCCTATAAGCCTAACATGGATCTCCCTAAGTAGAGCTTTCCTAAACTGTGCCTGTCAGCAAATAAGTCTCTTACTTTGGATCGTATCTGACTTGAATCTGGAACTATCTACTTTCCCATTCTTCCATTCTCAGTGTTTAATGGCCACAAGGGTTTCTAGACTTTTCTTTTCTTGTCCCTCCAGGAGATGAGCGTGTGCTTCAATGGCAAACTTTAACTGCTGCTCAAAGTAACTGGAGTCCTGAGAAACTCTTCATCATGGACAAGGAGGAAGATGAAGAAAACATTCCCAGGATTAAGACCTCAGCCTAGAGCGGAAGGACTAGTTAATATTATAGCAGAGTAAAGACTATTTTCTCTTTTTTTAATGTTTATTTCTTTTTGAGCAAGAGAGAGAGAGATAAAGACAGAGCATGAGCAGGAGAGGGTCAGAGAGAAAGGGAGACACAGAATGGAAGCAGGTTCCAGGCTCCAAGCTGTCAGTGCAGAGCCTGACATGGGGATCAAGCTCCTGAACCCGTGAGAACATGACACTTAACAGACTGAGCCTCCCAGGTGCCCCAGAACTATTTTTGGTATGACTTAGTTAACTACTGAAGAAGGAAGCAAGTTTGGAGAGGAGCGTAGCAATTCATTACTGCTTATTTGATCTGAGGCCTATAACAACTTCTGTAGTCATGGTGGACCACATCCCCTTTTAATAGAAATTTTTCACTACTGAGCTTCTTCTTCACTATATTCACCGTGAGGTACACAACATGGAGACATTTTTCTGATGGAATCAAATATTGTATTTACTGGTCACTTAAGTCCACCATATGCACTCACACAAAGTGGGATTCTAATCAATAAATATATTTTTAGTGTAGTTGACACACAATGTTATGTTAGTTTCAAGTGTATAGCATTAGTGATTCAACAAGTCTATCCTTCATGCTGTGGTCACCACCAGTTACTATGTATCCCAACACATTACTATAAAATATCATTGACTACATTCCTTATGCTGTGTCTTTTATTCCTGTGACTTATTTATTCCATAACTAGAAGCCTGTATTCCCTTACCTCTAATCAATAAATCTTGATAATGCAATTTATATTCATATAATTAGATTATCTTGCAGCCTTAGGTATCTTTCGTGTTTATTTATTTATTTGTCTTTTAGTAATATGTACACCCCATGTGGGATTTGAACTCACAACCCCAAGATCAAAAGTCGCATGCTCTTCTGACTGAGTCAGAGAGGTGCCCTACCTTATCTTAATAACAACTTAAAATCAGTAGTGAATCAGTATCAAATAAAAACTTACAACCTTATTTATGCAAAAATCTTTTATATGTATAACTATGAAGAGTTTAAAAACTTTATCCTGCATATGCTTCCCTAATTGATGTTCATCACGATCTAATATATGAGAAGAGATTATTACTCTCATTTTAAATATAAGAAAGTTTTAATGAGTTACCCAAGCTCACACATCTAGTTCATAACAGGTAAAGACTTAAAAACATGTGTCTTTTTTCAGCTTTTATGCTTACAATATGTACAAAAGCATTAGAAGCATGAGGCTGAAATGGCTTTATTCTCCTGGTTTCCATAACAATATTATCTTTTTTTTTCTTCTTTTTAATTTGGTATTATTGTCTTTGTATCTTTGCCACTTCATCATCTTGTGCTCAACTACTAAATATTGGAATTCCTCAGAGTTCACTCTTACCCCATCTTCCCACCTCCTCTCACACTGTGTAAATTACTTCATCCATTCACGTGGATTTAAAATTCTATCTTTATGCCAGCAATTCATGAAAATTTTATTTTTACAATATTCCTTTGAGTGAAGATGCAACTACCATTCTTAGATCTCTACATGGCAGTGCAAGTTTAATGGGTCAAATATTAATTTCTAAGCTCTTATTTTCTATCCATTTTCCACCTCTTCACAGAAACTTGTTTCTCAGCCAGGACACCATATAACCAGAAGCTCAAGTTTCAAACCAGGACACTTTCTGTGACACCTTCACCTTTTTCACTTTCTACATCCACTCAATAAGTAAGTCCTCTTGATGTATCTATCACCCCAACAAGACTCAGTTCTGTTCACTTCCCAACATTCTCACCATTAATATAGTCTAAATCAATAGTAGCGGCTCTTTTCAATTTCTCCTTTGAGTATAATTAAAAAAATGCAAGAGAATGGTCTTTTTATTTTTTATTTTTTAAATAATAGTTTATTGTCAAATTGGTTTCCATATAACACCCAGTGCTTCTCCCCACAAGTGCCCCCCACCATGACCATCACCGCCTCCCTCCCTCCCCCTCCCCCTTCAGCCTTCAGTTCATTTTCAGTATTCAATAGTCTCTCATGATTTGCGTCCCTCTCTCTCCTCAACTCTGTTTCCCTGTTCCCCTCCCCCTGGTCCTCCATTAGGTTTCTCCTGTTAGACCTATGAGTGCAAACATATGGTATCTGTCCTTCTCTGCCTGACTTATTTCACTTAGCATGACACCCTCGAGGTCTATCCACTTTGCTACAAATGGCCATATTTCATTCCTACTCATTGCCATGTAGTACTCCATTGTGTATATATACCATATCTTCTTGATCCACTCATCAGGTGATGGACATTTAGGCTCTTTCCATGATTTGGC
The DNA here is from genome assembly GCF_006229205.1 of Suricata suricatta. NCBI lineage: Eukaryota > Metazoa > Chordata > Mammalia > Carnivora > Herpestidae > Suricata > Suricata suricatta. The sequence goes on from NC_043710.1 coordinate 32,786,704, forward strand.
TATTGTAGAAAGTGCTGCTATGAACATTGGGGTACATGTGCTCCTATGCATCAGCACTTCTGTATCCCTTGGGTAGATCCCCAGCAGTGCTATTGCTGGGTCATGGAGGAGTTCTATGGATAGTTTTTTGGGGAACCTCCACACTTTTCCAGAGCTGCTGCACCAGTTTACATTCCCACCAACAGTGTAGGAGGGTGCCTGTCTCTCCACACCCTCGCCAGCATCTATAGTCCCTTGATTTGTTCATTTTAGCCACTCTGACTGGCGTGAGGTGGTATCTCAGTGTGGTTTTGATTTGTGTTTCCCTGATAATGAGTGATGCTGAGCATCATTTCATGTGCCTGTTGGCCATCTGGATGTCCTCTTTGGAGAATTGTCTATTCATGTCTTCTGCCGAGAATGGTCTTAAACATGAAAATTAGAACATGTCACTTAAACTCTGCTTATAATCTTTCGATGACATCCTTTTAGCTTCTAGAAGACAAATTATTGACATGACTTATGAGGTCCTTACTAGCTATCATCCAAACCTTATCTCATGGCTTTTCCCTCCCACCCTCACTATACTTCTGCACATTGGCCTTCCCTCAGTTGCTCTAATGTGTCAGCCTCTGTAACTCCTCAGAGCTCCCTTACTGTATTGTCCTGTTAGTCACATCTTATGCTTTGGGTTACAGATTAAGTGTCATTTATGCATAATGGCTGACTCTCCTGATTTAAATTAAGTCCATCTTTTATACACTTTCAAGCATCCTATTATTTTCTTTGCTCATGCTTATCACAGTTTTAAATTATTTAGTTCTTAATGTAATGATCTGTTTATTATTTTTTTAAATTTCTTAGTAGACTATTCATGGGAGCAGGGGACAAATCTAATCTTCTCTCCTTTGCACAGTAACCTGGCATAGTCCCTGGTGGAATATGTATTGATATTATTTATAATTGAATGAATAAGTGAACAGGGTTTTATAACGTATTGTATACAGAGTTGGAAGTCAAAACCCTTAGTATCTAGTTCTTATTCTGAAGCCAACAGGCCCTGTGATCTATCTTTCTCTCTGGGTCTGTGGTTTCCTCATGTGCATAAAGAAGAGGTAAGAGTCCTTGTTTTCTAAATTTCATTTCATCTTTAAATTCCCTAGATCTGTTGCACAGGTAAAAATATGTCTCACAACCATGGTTGGGATCTCAGAACACATTGAATAAGTCTCCAAGAGAAGGGGAAATGTATTTATTTGTACCATCATGACATTTATGCCAGTTGTGTTGCTATTTTTGTATATTTGGAAGCAAATTTAGGATTGTATCTTCTGACTCTGTCTTTCTCTTTTGCAAGAAATTTTAATAAGATAAAGTTCACATTTGTTAATCATAAACTGGATGTGTGTGTGTGTGTGTGTGTGTGTGTGTGTGTGTGTGTGTGTGTGAGAGGGTGTGAGGGTGTGATCTCATCTAGGTCTCCACTTCGAAGGGCACCTTGCCCCAATAAGATAAATTTCATTCAGAGATTTGAACTTATCATCAATCTAGTCTATGTCTTCCATTCTTTGCATACAAAATCATAGGCCATCAAGTTAATTTAGATAATAAAAATTATAAAATAATCCAAATGCTTATTTTATAAGCCATTAGTGATCCCAGGAAGGAGGAATCTGTCATGTTGATTTTTATTAGACTCTGTCTGGAAGATGATACAATGAAACAGACATCCTTATCTTTATAAGTACGTATTCAAACAAGTCAACACCACTCAGAAGACCAAACACTCCTTCCAAATTACCAGTGTTTATCTTCCACTTTCTTTCCATTCCTACATATGGTATCTTCTGACTCAAGTCTTGCTTTTTTAAATTATTATAGATCACAGATGTTGGGCTAGTAGGTTTATAAACTAGCCCTTCTTCTGGCTTTAAAATTGGTTCCAAATTTATAGGACATTTTTGGAATCATGCATGAATTCAAACATTTATTATTGTTGCTAACCTCAGAATTAAATGTCGCTTTTTCCTTAGAGCATGAGGAGGCATTTTTTTTCATTAGATGGTGGAGACTAACTGGCTCGTCTCCCCAAGAGGCTTGGGATCATTTATCCTAGAATTATCTGGTAGTTGAGAAAACTAACATAGACATTGAAAAAGCCAACCTTCCCACAGAAACAAAGAGTAATAAGCAGTGAATCGCATGCTTCTGGTTCTGCAACTTATCTCCAAGAGTTCAAGTTAGATACGTGATATTTTTCCTCTTTCCATTGTGCTTAAGACCTGGATCAGGGAGTAAGTGTCTTTTCCACTGTGTTGGAATAGGTTCAGATTAAGGCATGAAGAGTTAGCTTTTATAGACTGTGTGTGATTTCCATTTATTTTATTGTTTTGCTACATTTTCTTTTCTTCTTTTTTCTTTTTTTTAGGGAATTCTGTTTATTTATTTATTTTTTAACATATGCAATTATTTTCTATCATTTATACTACAGTAGTTATAATTACACTCCAAACAGAAAAGCAAAGTAAAAAATCAAAACCCCAACTTCCTTTTCTTTACAAAGTTATTTTTCTGTAGGCTAAAAAATATATTTTGAAGCTAGGTAGAACATGTACAAATATCGGTACTCCCACTCTCTGCTCTAAGCCTTAATGTTTTCATTCATGTAATGATAGTGCTGCCACCTTATCAGGGGGTTGTAAGATTAAAAGAGTGATGTTCTAGATGCCATGTCTTGGAATATGGGGCGCCTGGGTGGCTCAGTCAGTTAAGCGTCCAGCGTCGGCTCAGGTCATGATCTCACGTTTGTGAATTTGAGCCCTGCGTCAGGCTCTGTGCTGACAGCTAGTTCAGAGCCTGGAGCCTGTCTTCTGATTCTGTGTCTCCCTCTCTCTCTGACCCCCCACTGCTCACGCTGTCTCTCTCTCTCTCTCTCAAAAATAAATAAAACATTAAAAAAATGTAGATGCCATGTCTTGGAATATAATAAATGTTTACTAAATAGCATTGCTATCAATATATTATTATATATGGCTTCCAGAAAATCATGGCTCAATAATGTGTATGTAGAGTGAGGAGAAATTAGAGGTGTTTCAACAGCTGTTGGGTTATTCTTTGTTGAGAACCTAAGTTCTTTCACATCTGCTATGTCATCGCTTTCAACTACCTTACACATGTCCTTAGAATTAGTGAGATGTCTGCAGATGCACAACTAGTAAAGTTGTAGAGCCAGTAACTAACCAAAATTTCTCAGGTCCAGAGACTGAATGTGAATGAATGCCACTCAGTGCACCATGGCATGCTTTCATACAATTCACAGAGCCAAACCAAAGCCACGAGTTGTCTGATAAAATCTGCACAGACAATAAGTAATTAACATAAGTCTAACTTAAAAATTATGCAAAAAATAAATATATTACTGCAGATAAAAAGAAATTAAATAAGAAATAGATAATACATAAATTTCACACTTATTTTTCATAGTAAATTTAAATTTGCTATGTGCTAAGAGGCAGTTTGGTATAATACTTGTCAGTGTAGATTTGAAGCCCAATTGCTGAGTGAACATTCTGACACTTACCAGCTTGGCCAAGTTACTTAGGATCTCTGTGTTTCAGTCTCCTCACCTATAAAATAGAGCTAATAATAGTGCTTACTTGACAGGTGGTTTGGAAAACTAAACGAATTATGCTATCCTTGGACATTATTTAAGCAAGTTCTGGCCCATTGTAAGACCTCAATAAATGCTAACTGTGGGTGTTATTAGAATATTAGCAAAAAGCTTTGGATACACCAAAAAGGGAATAATTTTTCTTCTTAGAAAGATCAAAAAGGCTTTTTCTCTTCCTGAATGCTCTTCCTTCGCCCTTTCTCTACCTGCCCACTCACATTTGTCACTCAAAAGCCACTCAGATGTCATGTTTTTCTGCAAAACCGTCTTTTCTCCTTGTTTCTTTTCTTAATCAGAAGTAATCACTCTATTCTTTATGCTACTTTTGGATTCTGTTTCTCACCACCATCCATTGAACTGTTTTTATTTGCTTTACCTTTCATTCTCAGCTTGGTGAAAATGCTACTTTGCATTGGATATGGAAGAGTATCCTTTGAACACACTAGGAACTTAAAGTATAATAAAGGAAAAATACAAACAGAGGAAAAGTTAGAAAAAAATCACCTGGGGTCTTGCCCTACCAACTACTGGAGCATATTTTACTCTAAGCAATCAAACTAGAATGATGTTAAAGTAGACAGACAGATGAATCAAAACATAAAGAATATAAGAGAAAGAAATGATTTTTTTTCAGTAAGTGAAGTTAAGAAAACTCAATAACCATTTTGAAAAAAGAATTGGAAATCTCACATCACAACTTAAGTAAAATAAACCTCATTATGAACTGAAGATTGTAATGTTTTTATCAAAAAGTAAAATGCAAGTAAACATATTATTAAGAGTTTGTGAACAAAATTTTTATAGGTTTACAACAAAGGCAGAAACTGTAATTCAAATGACAATCAATAGAATAATAGGTATAATTTCCATATAGCAGAAATACTGTAAGAAAAGATGGAAAAACTATGTTAAAGATGTGAGGTAGAAAAATATTTTCAACGTACAATAAAATGAGCATTAATAACCTTATACAGTAAACTCTTTAAAATAAATTTAAAAAGACAAGCTCATGTACAAAATCAATAAATAACATAATTAGACAGTTTTTAAAACAATAAATATTAATCTCTAATAAATATATTTAATCAAATATATAAAATTTATCCATATTGAGATGTCAATTTAAAAAAAATTTAATTGAGTATCTTGTTTCTTAAAAAGGAGTGACTTCATCTTTGGCATGGCTGTTGCCAAATGCATCTTCCCATAAATTGTGAATGGAAATGTAAACTGATACACCTTTTTGGACAGTCATTTGATAATTGTTTATCTAAGAAAAATTTACAAAAATGTTCATTAATCTTGAGGCATCATCTCCACTTCTAGAACTCATACTAAGGAAATTATTAGATTTGTGTGAAAATATGAAAGTACAAGGACTATAGCTCAACATTCTATTTATTATTCTGTCATCCATAGCAACTTTAGAATAAATGCTACGTACCCATATATTTGTTGGTTATAAGCCATTAAAAGCCATTAAGGTCTGTATTTATTGGCATGTAGGTGAACACAAAGTGTTATAAATTACAAAAATTGCTATAAAAATATCTCATTTATTATGATCAAATATTAGTAAGAAATTTATATATATGTTGGGTAGAAGAAGGAAGTCTGTATGGAAGTGTGAAAAGGTACATAAAGATTATGTCTACAGGGTATTGTCATTTTTATCTTTTCTCTATGTGTATATAAGACTGTGTTGTCTAGGATAAATTTGCACTGCATTTATAATCGGAAAGTCATTATTATGAAGAAAGGACAATATTGCCCAATAACCAAATGGATTTACAAACACACACACACACATACACACACACACACACACACACACACACACACACACACACTCTTCTGTAGTTTCCAATGGCATTAACTAAATACTTGGAAATGGTCATTTAAACACCTGCCCCTCCCACCCCCCTGTGTAATTGGAAACACAGCTGCCCATGCTTGCACAAAAATAATTTTAGACTCCAGATTATGCTTTCCTATTTTTTTCTGCTTCTTAATTTTCCAGAGTGTAAAAAAAGAAACAAAACACCATGAATTATGTTCATGAGAAAATTACCAGGGGGAATAGACCATTTTTAAAATCTTCATTTTTGATAAATAACTTACATTGTGCTAGGACCTCAGTGTTCAAAACACCCATGATTTACAGTTTAGAATGCCAGATCTATTTCCCATGGAGTGCCAGATACATTTTCCAGATGTGTTGTTTATGAGGCTAGATTATTTATCACAGGTGTCAGGATTTTTTTTCCTCTTTAAAACTCTCTAATTAGCCCAAAAGGAAAAAGGAAATGTGTTTAATTCATTTGAGAAACAGGATATAGAAGCAACACAAACTGCTCAGTTTCAGGATAGATTTTCTAGAAGCTGCCAGTAGTTGACACCTAACATTAACACGTATCATATAAACAAGTAATAGTCGAGATCCAGCTGCTATTGCGACAACATCTTTACCTTTCTTTATACTGTTCATCAACTACTGCCTTTTTAATGTTTCCATCATGTGTCTTCTCTATTTTTCTGCTGAAAGACAACTTTGTTCTTTATTAGGAATTTTCTTTTGGATAATGATGCTGATTTTGTTACTGTGACTAATAATAATGAAAACCACTACCATTAAAACATTTTTTATATTTATTAAATACTTATTTTAGGAGAATCATGGCAACTCTATCATAATTGTTTCCATTTTAAAGATAAGGATACTTACTGATAAAAAAATGTCTAGGTAATAATTAGTGAAGATAGAAATCAAACCCAGGTTTGTCTCATCCTGATTTAACCATGGTGTGATCCTGTTGTCTTTGCCAATGCGTTCCAGAATGGAGAAAATATATTTATTTTAAGCAAAGATATAATGTAAATGTAAAATGCCTTTTTGTACTGCCCAGTATATTTTTGGTTTTAGAGTTCCATTTTCTTCCAGGTGTTTTTCAAAATGTCTCATGAATCCTTTATACCTACACACACCAGGAGTAGAGAAAAATGACACAAAAGGTGACAGGTACACCTAATACATAAAACACCAACCTTGAAACAAAATGGTGCCTGGATACTGTAGAGCTTCTGCTACAAGCTTCGTACTTTATACCTTAGGTCTTTCCTCAGGGTCTTTCTGAAGACTATTTGGCATACCATTCTCAACTGTGCTTGATTTTACCTCTGCTCCACAGTGTATTAGGAGAAGTTAACTACACACACACATACACACACACACTCTCTTAAGTATTCAATGTACATACACAAGATTTTGTTTAATTGAACATACATTGTATACTTGAATATGAATTAGTTAACTTTCTGCATATATGTAATATATGTTTCATGCTTCAGCAAAAGATTTTTATTTGAACTCTTTGGAGGGGTTTCAAGAGCCCCAGGAAGTCCCAGATATTTATGTAGAATTTTGTGTTATAAGTAGGTACATAAGGTTCTTTTCTTTGCAATGTTATTTCTAATACTCTTTGCCAGTGTTAGCTTCATTAGCATTGTTTATGCTTATCCTTCCTCAGGTTATGGCTCCACATAATTCAGCAATAAGAGAAAATACCTCTTGATCATTGTTTGCTCCTTTTTCTTAATACAGAAATTATGGGGGCATCAGGCTCATGATCCCACAGTTCATGGGTTCGAGCCCTGCGTCGGGCTCTGTGCTGACAGCTCAGAGCCTGGAGCCTACTTCAGATTCTCTGTCTCCCTCTCTCTCTGACCCTCCCCTGCTTGCACAGTCTCTCTCTGTCTCTCAAAAATAAAAACATATATATATTAACAAAAAGAAATTATGTTATGCTGTCTTCTTTTTCTCTTCTCTGCCCTTCTTTCTCTACTCCTTTCCTTTAACAGATAACAGTGAATTTATATCTGTAAAAGCTAACTATAAGAAATGAGACAGATCCTATGCATTCTGGAACTGTATTATTGTCAGAATATAATGTCAAAATATGTGCTTGATTTAAAAATTACATTGAAATAAGTATCTTTTCCTTTCACATGTCAAAGTGCTGTCTGTGGGCTGGGGACTGTGGCAGACAGACCTTCAGCTGGCCTCCGTGTTCACATCCTGTGTCGCTGAGACATAGGACTCGCTTCTAATAAATAAAATGTGCCAAAAGCAGTGAAATGGGATGAGATGATGATGATAATGTCTTTCCTGGTATTTGTGATTGTTACTGTAAGTGTGTGCATGTGTATCCACATGTATCCATCTGCCTACCTCATATGAGGGAGACTTTTTGACTTTTCCCCCTTCTTGGTTTGAAGGAGTAACTACCACCGGTGAAATGCCTGCAGAGAGGACCTGGTGGTGAGAAACTGCAACTCCAGGAGTTGAGTGCAGCCTTCATCCAATAGTTTGCAAAAAATGGGAACCTCAGACCTACAACCACAAAGAGTTGAATTCTGCCAACAACCTGAGGAAGCTTGGAAGAAGATATTTTCTCATTGATGCCTCTGGTGAGGCCCTAGCCTGGCAGATACCTTGACTGCAGCCTTGTGAGAACCTGACCAGAGCACCCAATGAAGCCATGCCTGGACTCCTGACCCATGGACCTGGAGATAATAAATGTGTGTTCTTTTAAGTTAACTACATTTATGGCTGTTTGTTACACAGCATTAGGAGCCTAATACAGGCCCTGAATGTCAGTTTGCAATTTACTTATTCATGCATGCAAATGATGGCTCACATAATTGTAGTGGCTAATCTGTTGGATAAAAGGGAGGTAACTTTACCAGAGTGATTTTCTCAGTCATTGGATGGAATTTACAATGCGGGTTTTTTTTTTTTTGTCAAGGAAAACTAGCTTGAATTTTTTAAACAGGAACAGCGATGCCTTTTTATGACTTGATTTATGAATTATTAATTTGCACTTCTTCCTTCCATCTTATGATATGGCCTCACAAATTTTTACATCTGTTTCTTAAGTGTTTTATAAGCTATACTACATGAGAAGTCTACTATTTGTACGTTTTGGGACAAACAGAAATACCTCTTTCTAGTTTTTAAATTTTGATTAAATAATCTCCATATGAAATTATATACAGGATAAATATATTTTCATATTCTATGGCTATGAAATGAAAAGAATTCCTTAATTTATAAATCAATTCATTCAGGTATATGATTTTTAACATTTAACTTTTTTATATTAAAAAATTATAGGAAGAAGTTATTTTCTGGGGAATGCTATTTGAACAGCTGTAATGATGCTAGGTTTCCCTTAGGACACTCACACTG
>NC_043710.1:32795700-32833749 GCF_006229205.1 Suricata suricatta
CCTTGAGGGTGTCATGCTAAGCGAAATAAGTCAGGCAGAGAAGGACAGATACCATATGTTTGCACTCATAGGTCTAACAGGAAAACAGGAGAAATTTAATGGAGGACCAGAGGGAGGGTAAGGGGGAAAGAGAGTTGGGGAGAGAGAGGGACACAAAACTTGAGAGACTACTGAATACTGAAAATGAACTGAGGGTTGAAGGGGAAGGGGGAGGGGGGGAAAAGAGGTGGTGGTGATGGAGGAGGGCACTTGTGGGGAAGAGCACTGGGTGTTGTATGGAAACCAATTTGAGAATAAAATATTATGGAGGAAAAAAAAAGAGTTATCTAACACAAAAAGGGTTGTGCAGCAGTTCCCCTTCAGATTGATGCAGGACATGCATGCAGTGCCCATACATGTCCCATAGAGTGCTTTGCATCCATTCTGCAGCTCCCTCACTGCCTTCCCCCTGCACACTGTGTTGGAGTCTATGTCCCAGGCAGCTGTGTACTCACCTCATCTGGCCATCAAACTGTATGCCCCTTGGAAATAGGACTTTAGCTTGGTAATCAACGCTTATTAAGAGAATGAATGACTTAAATTCTGAATCTAACACTGGCCTGGCAAGACAAGATGAATATGGTTTATGCAGGCAGAGCATCTGAGGAGGATCATGACACAGAAGTACAACTTTGGGGATGTAATGACTCTGAGACTTTCAACTAAGCAATATCCAAGCTTGTTCTATAGAACTGATACTGTACACTCTTTCTTTGAGTCATATTTCTGCCACCTTTCGTACACACCAAGGCTACAATCTATTCTCAGAGCTGCTCTGCTTCATATGACAGTGTCCCTCTTTGGGCTCTGGGGCCCCTGAAGGTCTAAGAGAAGTGTTCCTTTTCCACATTGTCAGTTTCTCTTCTAATTAGAAAGGACATGAATAAATAATATTTGCACTCAGAGAAAAGCTGTCTTGGGTCTTAGATAAATAGCTCAGGAGATAGAGCAGGCATGCCTCCTGAAAAGCTGAATACCACGACGTAAGAAACTCAGTGCATCTGTCTATTCCACAGTCTGGCAAAACAGACTCTCTTGTGGCAGCTGCTTTTCATTATACACTGCCATTTCTCAAGTTTAATTTCTGTATGTATTCCCTCAGGATCAACATCTTCTCTGTTAGCCTTGAACAGACAGAATTCCATAATCTGGAAGGGTTACACCTTGTCCTCAAGCAGTGCAGTTAGTTCCATGAGTACCAGAACCAGGTGCTTACAAAGCTTCTGAAGACGTGATGCTTGACATTGGGGTGTTGTGGTGTGATCCTGCTCAAAGATACTTGACAGATGTAATAAACTTACAGCCTATACTTTTAAGATAGTTTTCAAAGAGTTAGCTCTGTCTTGATTATCGTTAGTGTTTGTTAGAAAATAAGATTCTTGTTTGTAGAGATCTGGTTATTATTAAAATAATGGTAGCTATTCTTGAGAATATTTTACATTTTGGAGGGGGAAGCAGAGTTTAAGAGCATGAGTTGAGAATCAGGCTAACTGGGTCCACTTTCTGGAACTCCTATTAATAGTTGTGTGAGCTAGAACAAGGATGGACCACTAAATTTCTCTGATCTTTGCTTCCTTCACTGTAAAATGGGAATGGAAGTGTGTCTGCACCATAAAGTCATTATGAAAAATAAATCGGATGATTCATAGAAGCCGTTCAGCACCATGTTATATATGTTAATATGTGAATGTTTGTTAGCTATTTTGATTATTATTAAAAATTACATAAGTGAAGGAACAGAAGCATAGAAAATCTAAAGAAGTTACCTTAGATAGACAGCTGGTAAAAAGTTAGAAATAGGGTTTGGATCCAGATTTCCTCAGCACCATTTCTCTAGGTTGTTTTAAACAAAAGCATCCCAGCATGTTCTCCACCATATGCTTCACAATTCCTTGCTGTGGGAAACCCAGATTCAAGTTTATCATACCTTCTTCCTTTCCCTATGAGAAACTGAGGTTAGGGTGGGAGGGGTTGCATGGCAATGATCTAGAGAAGGGCAAACCCATCATTCTTTCCTTTGCTTCCTATGGCTGGTTAGTGAAAGAAGCAGAGGACACCCTATTCCCTGGGGTACTAATAAAAAAAATGTAGTAATTGATTCAGCACGGAGAACAAGCGATCAGAATGGACACTATGACTGGCCCCAGATCAACATCCTGAAGGTCTCCTGCTGTGTGAGATTTGTGTCCTTTAGTTGCTAGCTTGTGGGGAAGTCTGTGGGCTGGCTTTGGCAGAGGCTTTGCCAGCCCACAGGAAATATTCCAATATTTTAGCTCTGGTACAACTGTGCAGTAGTATGCCAGCTGAAAGTCAGCCCTGGAGGTGTGTACCTTTCATCCTGGTTATTGGTTTGGCTTCCCATACTGGATACTCTAGTGCATTAATTCAACGAATTTTAAAATGAGTGATGTTCAGTTTCTTGGCAAATGACCACTCCAAATCCAGTCCAGTCTGATTCTGTGGCCCTTAGTCCTTAATCCTTAGTCACACTACCCCAACCTCAGGATAATAAAATGCAACAGCTTCAGTTGACAATTGAAAAAACCGAGACCTACAAGAATGTTAGTGACAGAGCTAGAACTTGAACTCAAGGCTCACTTTTTATACAGAGCCTTCTCATTGCATCACATTTGCCTCTCTAATGGACACTAAAAACAATATTAGTCTTCCCCATAAAAATCTCACCCCCTCATTGTTTTAGCTCCCTGATTGGGAGAATTCTGAGAGGGCAGTGCCTTATGCATTTAAATCCTATCACACATACGCAGTGACCAAATATCAACAAATACCATCGCTCAGAACTTCTGTGCACTCCTCACTTTTTTCTGTGATTTGCTATGTTCAAGTAGAATTGCTTTTAAGAGATTCCTGTTCAGTTGAGCCTATCAAGCTATTCTTGAACTAACTACACTTGCTCAGATGAGATGAAGAATATTTTTTCATTTCTGTGTGATATGAATAATGTGTGATATTTCTGAAACTCAGAGATTATCACAATTTTCCTCATCCCAAGATGAGCAACCAGCATATTTGTGGAATGTATTAGCATAGCCAAATACATGCTCAATGAAACGGTATTCTCTGGGTCCCTGGGCGTCTCCCTTGCAGCAAAGGGAGAGGATCGGGGGATGAACAGGGTGTACATAAGCAAATGGGTTGAAAAAGTATCTGCATGGGGCAAATGTGACTCCAAATTTGCTTTTTCTTTCCTGACATTCTACATAATTTTAATTTGGTTTAATTTTTCTTCATGCAATTTCCTGATTTATAAATGCCACTCTAGTTTCCTAAGAAATGAAAATGATGTGTGACAAGTCAGGCCACTAGAAATGACATTGAAATGGTCCATGAGTCCCTTTGAAAGCAAATATACGTTCAAGGCTCTGGACAACTGCACATGATTTCCATCAAGAAGACAGTTCTTGATGTTTCACCTCTTATTTATTTTTACATATTTCCTAAAGTGTGTCATTAGTCAACAGCCTGCCTTGTGCTATACTGTTCCTCTCACTCAGGTTTAAGTTGAATTCACATTTCTGTAGCAGGTCATGTGCCCTAATAACTAAAGCAATAGAATTTCAATGTATTTCTTTATATATCAACTTAGTCTATATCTTGCGTGGGGAAGAGAGAGAGAGGGAGGGAGAGAATCCCAGGTAGGCTCCATGATGTCCACATGGCTCTATCTCATGAACCCGGAAATCATGACCTGAGCTAAAATCAAGAGTTGGACATTTAACCGATTGAGCCACCCAGGCACCCCTATTTGTGAGATTTAAATAAGATTCAAACAAATCACTTGGAAAACAGGCCAGCACTCATTAGTTATTAATAAATTTTACTTTTCAAGATAGGTTTTAGGTGTGGTCTATAAAAAGAAGGAAGTATACCCTAAGAGATCCGTTCAGCTGATAGCAAAGATCCCTTCACATAACTTGGGTCTCTGATCCTAGAATAAACCCAGAGACCTCTATCCCTGGTTTTATAAGTTGTGTACTGTGTAGATTTAGGAGGCATAGTTCACATATGTCAAGCCTGACACTCATACAGCTCCCCCCTAATTGGTAGGCAAGTTGAAAAAATGTCATGAAGACTTCTTGGTATGTACATTTTGATTGTCTTTATTCTCTCAAGCTATGTTCTCCATCTTGCTCTCGCTTTGCAGTTCCATTGACTTTGATTTTTATCATTCAGGGCTTTAGGACTGACCCTGGTTTGGACTATTTACATGTTTTGCATTGGACTTTTTTAAAAAATATAATCTATATTTATATTTAAATTTATTGTCAAATTGGCTAACTAACACACAGTGTGTAAAGTGTGCTCTTGGTTTTGGGGGTAGATTTCTGTGGTTCATCACTTACATAGAACACCCAGTACCCTCTTCAGTGCCCATCACTTATTTTCCCCTCTCCCTTAGCCCCCATCCACCCTCAGTTTGTTCTCTGTATTTAAGAGTCTCTTATGGTTCACCTCCCTCCCTCTCTGTAACTATTTTTCCCCCTTCCTTCTCCCATGGTCTTCTGTTAACTTTCTCAAGGTCTACATATGAACGAAAACATATATATCTGTCTTTCTCTGACTTATTTCACTAAGCATCATACTTTCCAGCTCCATTCACATTGCTGCAAATGGCAGGATTTCATTCTTTCTTCAATAACTTCTTCTAATGTTTATTTTTGAGAGATGGAGAATGAGTGGGGGAGGGGCAAAGGGAGAGGGGGACAGAGGATCAAAAATGGGAGCTCGAACTCACAAACAAATCATAACATGAGCCCAAGATGGCTGCTCAATTGACTGAGAAACCCAGGCACCCCTCAAACTCCTTTAACACCATGTCCTGGGGCCATAACTTATCCCAACACACACATATATCTGGATCTAGCTGCTTATACCTGGATTTTCTTCTTGCCTGAAAATGAAATCCATATACGTATCTTTTCATCTTTCCTAAGTCCCTGGAAAGAGTCACACTCCTTAGAATTTATGGCTGTTATGCTGCCCAGTCTAGAGGAGGACATCCCCTATTGCCCTATTTTATTCTTATTAACTCAAGACTTCTCCAGGCATGATCCACAACTGTGTGGAATTAATTATCTGGGCATAGACCACGGGAATTTGAAAATTAAGCTCCCTGGTGATTCTTTTGCACTTTGATTTATGAAGGTGATTATTTAAAACTTATTCTGCTTCACCATCAGATTGGAACTTTCTCCTATTTTATACCATTGTTTCTTTTTTCAAAATTTCAATATCTCCTCTCTCCCTTTCTCATCATCCTACCACCTAATTTATTACCCCACCTGCATCAATGTTCATATGCTCCGTCTTCTTTCTGTTACTTCAAATGGATCATTCTTGCTTTTATGGAACCTAATCATGCCACAAGTGTCCTGGATAGCATTCAAGATGAATGATTATTCCTTTCTCTTCCCCATCATTAATTTTCCCGTCTCTACTGGGTCATTCCCATCAACTCAAACATGCTATGGTATCTCACATTACAAATAAAAAACAAAAGAACAAATCAGCCAACAACAAACAACAACCTTCCTAAGTCTCAAATCATGTATATTCCCACACACCTTCTTTTCCCATTTATCTTCTCTAATTGATAGCACAAGTCCTTCAAAGAGTCGTCCATACCTACTGTTTCCAATTCTACACCACTCATTTTCTCCTGAACATATCCCAACAGATTTTCTCCCCCACCGTTCTACTTAAATTCTACTAGTCATCATTATCAATGACCTTCATGGTGACAAATGCAGAATCTCATGGTGACAAAATTCTATTCTTGTCTTCCTGATTTTCCTAGCACTGTCTGTGAGGCAGATGAATGTTTTCTATCTCTGGAAACAATTTTCTCCTTTGGTTTCTGGAATATCACAATCTCTTGACTTCCTTCCACTGTCATTAACCTCTCCATCTTGCTCTTCTTAGCTGACTCCTTTACTAATTCTGATCACTAAATGCTGCAGTGCTGAGACTATTCAAATTATATTCACTCTTTGGGTGATCTTTTTTTTTTTTTAATTTATCTTTATTTTTGAGAGAGAAAGAGAGACAGAACATGAGCAGGGAGAAAGAGGGGGACACAGCATCTGAAGCAGGCTCCAGGCTCCAAGCTGTCAGCACAGAGCTTGATGTGGGGTTCAAACTCACGAGCCACGATATCATAACCTAACCCTAAGTCAGACGCTTAACCAACTGAGCAACCCAGGCCCCCTAATGTTTGCAAATCTTTAAATCAACTGCAGAATTAAATTTATAAAAGTATGGCAATATTTGCCTTCTCTTACCCCAAATTTCAGGGTGAAAAGTAAGACAGAAGAAGGAAGCCGATGTGTCCCTTTGAGGGAGTTAGTGTTATAGAAAGAAACTGAACTGCTGGTTCATAAAATGCATAACAGAAACATCTAGCCTATCAAAACTTTGATAAAATGGTAAAATACCTGGTAAAACAAAATGCAGAAAATAGAACAGCCTCTATAAATTTGGATATGCCAACAATTTAGTTAAATAAATAGAAATGCTGATCCCAAACCATGACTTCTCCCCATCCTTCCCTAAAGGCACTGGAGCAAGTGTTTTAAAGATGAATTCTTTTTTTTAAAGTTTTTTTTTAAATTACAGTTAGTTAACACACAGTGTAATATTAGTTTCAGGTGCACAGCATAGTGATTCAACACCTGGTGTTCATCACAAGTGCACTCCTTAATCCCCGGCTCCTATTTAACCCATTCCTCCACCCACCTCTCTTTTGGTAGCCACCAGTGAGATCTCTATAGTTAAGAGATATATATATTATTGGGGAAAATATTTAAAAACATTTGCTTAAATCATTTTATAATGATAGTAGAAACTTGAATCCAAAACCTGGTAAGAATAATTCAAGAAGTAATACTGTGGTCTTATAACACAAATGAATACGTTATAGAGATCCAGATTAAAATATTGGCTAACCTAATTCAATAGTGCATCAAAACCTAGTGCACTATGATTAAGGTTAGTCTGTTTCAGGAATGTGAAGATATAAACATCAGAGAAACTAGTAAATATGACTAATCACCTTAGTCGTTCAAAGGGGAGAAATAATCACATGAGAATAAAAAGATGGTGGTAAAATTTAATTCTTATTTAAGTTTTTTTTTAAACTCTAAAAATTAGGAGAAGAGGTTACATAAAATTACATAACTCTTTTAAAAATTCTTAAAGATAGGAACTTGATAACATTTAATTATAAACACAAATATTAAGACGAACACATTTCATTTTTTAAAATATTTTTTATTCAAGTAAAATTACCACAGTGTTACATTCGTTTTAGGTGTACAATATGATGATTCAACAATTTCATGCATTACTCAGTGCTCATCACTGTAAGTGTGTTCTCAGTCCCCTTCACCTATTTTACACATCCCTCCACACACACACACCCCTCCGCCGCCCCTGGCAGTTACCTGTTGATTCTCTATAGTTAAGATTCTGGCTTTTTGTTTGTATCATCTTTTCTTTTCTCATTTATTGTGTTTCATAAATTCCACATATGAATGAAATCATATGGCATTGGTCTTTCTCTTACTTATTTCCCTTAGCGTTATATCCTCTATATCCATTCATGTGTTGCAAATGGCAAGACTTTATTCTTTTTTATGTGAGTAATATTCGACTGTATACATATGCCTCTTGTTTATCCATTCACCTATCAATAGACATTTGGGCTGCTTCCATAAATTGGGTACAGTAAATAATGATCCAATAAACATAGTGATGCAAGTATCTTTTCAAATTAGTGTTTTCATTTTCTTTGTGTAAGTACTCAATAATGGAATTACTGGATCATATGATCGTTCTGTATGTAATTTTTTGTATAACCTCCATACTGCTTTCCACCGTGGCTATACCAATCTGCATTCCCACCTACAGTGCACAAGGGTTCCTTTTTCTCCACATCCTCACCAACATTTGTAATTTCTTGCGGTTTTGGCAATAGCCATTCTGACAAGTGTGAAGTGCTATCTTATTGAGTTTTTACTTGCATTTCTCTGTTGATTTGTGATGTTGAGAAGGTTTCCATGTGTCTACTGGACCCCATGTTTCTTTTTTGGGAAAATGTGTATTCATGTCCTCTGCCCAGTTTTATTTGAATTATTTGTTTTTATTTTGGTTTTGAGTAATGTATGTTATTTTTATATTTTGGGTTTTTTTTTTTTTTTGAGAGACAGACAAAGAGACAGAGAGAATCCCAAGCAGGCCTTGTGCCATCAGCACCGAGCCCAGTGTGGGGTTCGAACTCACAAACCACGAGATCACGACCTGAGCCCAAACCAAGAGTCAGGCACTTAGCCAACTGAGCCACCCAGGCACCCCTATATGTTTGATATTAACCCCTTATCAGATATGTCATTTGCAAATATCTTCTCACATTCAGTAGGCTGCCTTGTTTTTGGTTTCGTTTTGTTGATTGTTTCCTTTGCTGTGCAGAAGTTTTTTATTTTGATGTAGTCCTAAGAGTTTAATTTTGTTTTTATTTCCATGGCCAAAGGAAACATCTAGAAACAAGGTAAGAGAAGATAATTAAATGGTAAAAGTTTTGGAGGAGAAATATACACCTAGATTACTTGGAGATAATGTGGATGCATGCATATAAATTTAAAAAATTGACAAACTATTAGAGTTAATAAAAAACTAACAAGAATTCTGAAGAGTAAATAATCTGAGGAAATCAATAAGGTTTCTTTACTTAAGACATGCAGAAAATAAAATATTATTAAAAAGGTGTAAAAATCTACAATGTATCTAGAATTTACTTTAGTAAGAATACAAATGACTTTTAAAAGATGATTTTAAAATTTAATTGAAGGGGTGCCTGAGTGGCTTAGTCATTTAAGTGTCTGACATTGGCTCAGGTCATGATCTCATGGTTTAGGAGTTGAAGCCCCACATGGGGTCTGTGCTGACAGCTCAGAGCCTAAAGCCTATTTCAGATTCTGTGTCTCCCTCTCTTTCTGCCCTTCCCCTGCTCATACTCTGGCTCTCTCTCCTAAAAATAAACACTAAAACAATAAAAAATTAGTTAAAGACTATAAAAAAGAAACATCTAAATAATGAAAGTCTTTGTAAATCAAATAATATAACATTTTAGAGATATTAATTCTCCCAAAAAATACACAAATTCAATGCAGTTCTCAAAATTACAGCAGATCTTCTGAAGACATACTTGAAAACTAATTCTAAAATGTACGATGAAGTTAAAGTTTCATAAAAACAGTAAATAGGAAGTACAAGGCTAACCACTTATTAACACAAACTATAAAAATGTATTAATAAAAATGTTGTACTAATGTTTTTAAGCAAATGCCCTAGTGACATAAAACAAAGAATACTGAAACAAATATCATACAGAAAGACAAAAAGTGCATATATATATATTTTATATGATACAGGAAGCATGAAAAATCACTGGGACAAAATACATTTTAACTTTGGGGAGGGGGAAAGACCCACTGTGTAAAGATCTCTACTTCACATGTGATATAAACCATAAGTCAATAAAAGACTAAATATTAAAAATCTACAAAACAGATAACCAATACAAGAAAATGGAGGAAAATAACTTTGCAAACTTCAGATATTTCTAAACGACACTCAAAAAAGCACACACATTACAGAGGAAAGGGGACTGATTTGACTATATCAAAATTTAAATTCTCTAGTTGACGAATGGTATCCTGAAAAGAGGATAATATTTATAGTAGAAAATCACCTAGAAAAAGGTAAAAATCACAACAAAAGCAAAGCATATGAATAAACAAATTAGAAAAGGAAAAGCAAACTCAACATAAGTTTGTGATAAGATACTCAAATTTATAGTAATCTCAGAAATACAAATTAAAACGAGAACTTTCCATCCATTATTTAACAAAAATAGAAAATTGAATTACGTCGAGTGTTCTTGCAATTGTGAAGTGATCCTCATGCTCTGCTGGTGAATGGCTCATCAGCTCCAGCCTTTCTGGATACTAATTTAGCATGGCTTCATAAAATAAGGAATGGTATCGCTCACAGCAAATATTCCCACTCCTCCTATCTGTATATTTTAGAGAAACTCTCCTCTGGCTCCGGAAGAGGACAGGCATGAGGGAGCTCATCAGAGCATTGTTTAGGGAAATGGGGCACTGGGGTGACCTAAATGTCTGTTACAGCACATATGGGTAAGTCAGATGCAGTGGATACATTTGTAATGAGGGCGTACTCTGCAACAGTTAGAAGTAACGAACTAGGCTGCTTACAACAAGGATAAATTTAAGGGGCAAAAAAAAAAGTCCTGAGTCTAAATAAAGAAAGGAGAACTGAAACAAGATCTGGAAGCTAATAGCTGTATAGATTAAAACATAAATCCACTTAAAATAATGCTATCTTTCTTTCAAGGTTATGTACACACCTAAGACTGCATTGAACATTTTAGAATGGGTTCAGCCCAAAGGTAGGGAAGGTAGGGAAATGACAGTGGGATGGGTTAAAAGAAAGTATAATAATAAAATGAATACAATTAAATAAAAATTTAAAAGGATCTTGCGGGCGTAAGTGAGTATCACGTGCAGTGAGTGAAAAGCCTGAGCTATTCGTTTCTCTGTATTTGCTGCCCAAGAAATAAAATTGAGCAACCTACTAAGACATTTTGCCCAGAATAATTCAATTATGAAACCTCTGCTCCACTTTTATTCCTTGCCATCAGAATTGCCATCGGTCTCTAAAAGTATTCCGACTTGCATTTCTCTTATGCCAAAGAATAAGCTTTTTTCTCCTAAAACATGTGGAACATCCATTAATATTAATAGAAGTTGAGAGAACTCAATACATATTGGGTGAAATACTGACAGAGCCCATCTTCCTGTGTGAAGGATCATTTCTTCCCAAATGTTGCTCATCTAAAGACGCTTATTTATTCACACGACTCAGAATCTCTGGCTGGTATAAACCACATGACATCCATATAAGGCTACCTGGTAGAGACCTATAAAGATACATACCGCCTAGTGTCCTAGTTCTTTATACATATGTATGGTGTGTGTGTGTGTGTGTGTGTGTGTGTGTGTGTGTGTGTGTGTATCTTGCACCTTGAAGGTGTATGGACCAGATGCAGAACAATTCATAGTAGTCTGAATATCAACATGACTATACAAAGTGATTTAAAAGACAGTTGATATATAGAACAGATAAGTCATTTTTGTGCTCTTCTCTGAGCCCTTATAAGGACTGCAGTTTCAGAAAATAAGTACCAAGTTGTGTAACACAAGGTGAAACCTGTGCTAGATTTACAGAAGTCCCCTTGCCAAGTACTTGAGATGACGGAAACTGTGGGGAAACTTTCAAGGGAGCCTTCTTTAGTCAAAAGAAATCTGGACTAAAACCGTGAGGACTTGCCTTAGACTCCCCAGGCTTCTTTCTAACAACTTGAGAAACCTCATGATATCCCTGAACCTAATTCTTCATCTATAAAGTAGTGAATAAAGAGTTCTTACTGGCGAGAGAATCACAGTGCTCCAGTGGCATAACAAATGTGAAGGAGCTGAGCAAATTTCACCTGCTATGGTGTATGGGAAACTAGCAACTATCATGATTCTTTACCTCCCCCAATCACGTCACCTCCTGGCTGTGACAGTGAAAAAGAAAACAAAAGGTCAGAATGGAAGAAAATAACTTGGAAAGTACAGCAAAAGCAGAGGAGATTCTGGAGAATTCTGCTTTCAGTTAGAAACTGAGGAGAAATGTTACATAAGCCCAAGAAGACTTTAGCACCAATCTCCATCAGTTTCTTTCCAGTGTCAAGTTCTGGTCAGATTAAAGCCCTGAAGTTGAAGCTCACTTCCAGACTCTGTAAGTTTGGGGTCTGCAGCTAGATCAGAGCTGAACATCGCTCATGTCAAAAGGCGAATATTATGGTACGTATGGAAGCAAGAGCCAGGTGAAAAATTATAATTTTTCCTCCACACCGGGACACCCACACAGTCAGTTACAGGAATTGTGCACACATTAAGGCTATTTCTGGCAACTGGGAAGTGTAGTCACTCTAGGTAAAATCATATGTCCCAGGTTCATCAGACTGTGGGTTAAATCATTTCACAAGCACAGTAGCAAAGCTGAATTTCCTTCATTCTATTCTCAGAGGAATTATGAGAATCATGGGAACCTTTAGGCTCTTTGAATTTTGCTCTTTCCCAGCTAGTTTTTGGAGACCCCAGAGAGTAACTCCCATGCTTGTGAATTCATTGTTCTTAGCTAACACTGGAATTTTTTCTCATTTCCTCAGGCAAGCGCAGTAAATGTAGACAATGTAGCAATTTCCACTACCACATAATGGTGCCAGCTGTGTTCACTTTCCTAAGACCTTCTGAGTTAGGATGTCTCTCTAGCGGTCACCCCAGTGTTTCTTGGCTTCTCCCTTCCTGGTGTGAGCTTGTCAGCTTCATGCTCCCCATTCTGTGCATTCATGATATTTCAATCATCCTTTCTTGTGCTTGTTCTTTATTCTTCCTTGTCCTCTACAGACTATAAAGCATTGCATTCAAAGGTACAATTGAAATTTTAGCAGAATCAGTTTTCTTTTTAGCCGTTGTTTCTGCCCAAGACTTTGGCACAGTTCCTGCAGAAAAACACCGTTTGGATAATTTGAGTAGCTCAACCAGTATTGCACTAAAATGAATTCCTCCACTCCAGGGCATCCATATTTATAATAGTTTGGGTGCCTTATCTCTCTCTTCCCAGATTGATTTTTTTCATAATAATCCTTGGGTCTTTATAAAAGTACAAAGAAATGGAGAGGGTATTTTCTAAAGATGAAAAAGCTTGGTTAAAGACATAATAGCAAGAATACTTGTGTCCACACTGTAAGATTCTGAGGCTGCTTGTACAGAAGGATGCATTTTGGGAGTCATGAAAACCAGACTTACCTCAACTAACAGTTACTTAATTCATGCAGAGCCTTTGAGTTGAAGCATCAAAGAAAGGAGGCATTGTAGATCCTGTGCAATTGATAGCCACAGACAGTCATGTTTACAGGATGACTGGGAATGGGTAAAATTTGTAAACAGAGAGAACATCTAGGAATATATGAATAAAACTTATGTTTGAGATGATACAAATTTAGATTCTAAGTTAATGGTAGGGACAGCAAGTAGGCGGAGGATGGAGGATGAAAGACATTTTAAAGGAATCACAGACTTAGCTAACTCTTCAGGAAGCAATAAAAATTCCAAGTCCATTTCAAGGAGTCGGTGAGCTCAACAAAATGAAAGCAGTCTATTTTCCCTTTAAATGAGTTTCACTGTGAGGAGTCTCATCTCAGAGTTGCTGTGTTACAATTTTACTGTCCTAGAACAGAGACTCAAGTCCAGCTGGATATGGGTGAGTTCCACAGGATCATATTAAGATGGCTGGATTTAAGTTTACAAGCACTAGGCTCTTTTGGCTCAAGGCTTAAATGTTAGTTCCACCAGAATAGTAAAGTAGAAAGTCATCAGGGACTTCTTGATTTTTGACTCAAAAACCCCAGAAAATAAAAGGAGCCATGTGCAGGGGCACCTGGTGGCTCAGTCAGTTAAGCATCTGACTTCAGCTAAGGTCATGATCTCACAGTTTGTGGATTCAAGTCTCGCGTCAGGCTCTGTACTGAGAGCCTGGAGCCTGCTTCAGATTCTGTGTCTCCCCTTCTCTCTGCCTCTCTTCTGCTCATGCTCTGTCTCTCAATAATAAATAAATGTTTAAAAATTAAAAAAAAACAAAACAACCACATGTAAGAATGGGAAGTGGAGAACAACATTAACACTGAAGGCTTAGGGGTGGTGTTGAGCTGGATTTGCAGCTCTGTGGTGAAATATCCAGTCATGACTGGTGATTAATATTTGAGTACTGGCATGGGGGTGACAACTACAACTTTGAAAATACCTTTCTGTGAAGGGAAAGGTAATGTGGAGAAGGAAGAGAAGGCAAGCCTGAGGCGACTTGTCTCATTACCGATCAGAGGCAGAGAGTACTGGCCATGCCCCGAGCCAACATCCAGCCATGAACACGGGCTCCTTGGACTATAAGGCTGTATCAAAGATGTCATGTACGAATGGAATCACTGCTTGCCTGAATTATCCTAGTCACCCAACTATTTTGTGTCATGTTGCCCCGTGTGCATTTTGCCCATCATGGTTTCCCACTGTATCTGATGTAGTGCTTTTACTGAGAAGTCTGCGCCATGTGTGTCCCTCTAACATTTGCTCAGTTCCTGCTTTATAAGGGCTTACTCCAGGAGGAGACGCGATCTATTACTTTCTGACTTTTGCAAATAGAAGAAAATCCCATCATTTAGTGAAATAATGCCTAGAGTTTCCCTCGCTTACTACACATTTGACATTTAACTTTCTACCTCGGAGTCTTCTGTGTTTCCGGGGAGTGAGAAATGAGCGAACACGTTTTCTGGGAACTGCCACTTTCTTCAGTAGGTCACAGCAGTTTTCAAACTGCCAGGTCAGCAAAAGACACACGCTTCAGAGACCACAGTGCACGATGTAATATCTGCAACCACAGTGAAGTTGGCTCAAATAATTTATTTTGAAAAATTCCAGACTGGGGCCAAGGTATAGAAAAATAGCTACATAATTTATAGGTCGCACTTAAGTCTTCTCCCTGTAAAATTAAATTCCACCCTTTTCCTACTTCTTGCAACAGCAGTTTCCTGGCACTGCTGACAAGCATTGCACTTGAGAGTTCTACTCCTTAGAGAAAATGGAAGGCTGTCTGCAAGCTCCTGATTAACCTGCCAACGAACTGTCTGTGAAGCCATCGCTTAGGAAGAATCAAAACAACCTCTGCTCCCTTTTCCAGATGGATTGTTCCAAGAGCCAGAACATAGCTGGCCTAAGAGAAATCAGTTGTGGTTTAGGAGAAGGAAGGTAAAGCATGGGTTTTGGAATGATATAATTCTGGAAACTAGCCGAACCTTTTTACTACCTCAGGGTCTTTGCACTGCTATTCCCCATGCCCAAATCATTGTTCTCTTAGCTTAGCTTGTCACATAGCTGACATCTACCCATTCTTCACATCTCAGCTTGTCACTTCCCCAAAGAGGTCTCCCCTGAGTAACACCCTGGCTAGTCTCCATCTAATTATCATCACAACCCTGTGCTTATTTACTCCAAAACTTTTTTTCCAGTGATAATTATTTTATTTATATATTTATCTCTTTTCATTCCCTCTAAAAGGCAATATACCTAAGGCAGCACTATAAGCACATCTGGTTTACTTTTGAGAAGCAGGATAGATATAATGTCATGGCTCTCAGACTTTTTGGTTTCAGGATCCCTTTAAAGTTTTAAAAGTTATTGAGGATCTCAAAGAACTTTTATGCTATTTACGTAAGCTATACCTATCTATATTTACTGTATTAAATACTAAAGCTAAGAAATTTTTTACACGTTTATTGAGTCATTTGAGAATAAGAATAGAAAAATCCATTGCATCTTAACATGAGTAACATTTTTTTGTTAGACAAATAACTGTTTCCCTAAACATACAGTTAATGCAATGAATGGCATTGTTTTATATTTTTACAAATCTCTTTAATATCTGGCTTGGCAAAAGAAAACAAAAGAAAGCTACATTGTCACATGGGTTTCTGCATTCAATTTGTTGTGATATATCATTTTGGTTAAAGGACATGAAAAGAATCAAAATATTGCCTACAATCTTCTTTGATATTATACCAAAGAATGACCAGGGGTAGTTCCTCAAAGGTTAGTTGCAAAACGGAAACAGAAACCATATTAGTGAACTTTTCATAATCTGTTACATTATAATTCACTGCTTTGCACTTTGAAAGAATCTTTTATATATGAATGATTTTGTATTATGTACCAATTACCTAAATCAATATTGGTTAACTGTTTTTATGCTGAGCTCTCAAATTCTGACATAGTTCATGACAGGATATCAAAAAGTTTCATTTGCTAATATCATCACTTATATTATAATCACATATATCATAATACTTCATCATCATGAGAAAAATCTCTAAATTATTAGTATGCTATTAAGGTCATAGTGACATACAAATTTTTCAAAATCCTAGCTTTCACTTAAAAGCTTAAATTTTGTGGACGGCAACAAATGCCATCACCTGTTTGCCTTGCAGTGACATATTCATTTATTTTTTTAATGTTTTTTTAAAATTGAAATTTTAGCTTGTCAGAGTAGTTTTAGGACCATGACAAAATTAAGAGGAAGGTACAGAGATTTCCCATATACTCCCTCCCTGCACGCACACACACACACACACACACACACACACACAGCCTCCCATTATCAACATCCCCCATCAGAGTGGTACCCAGAGTTCATAGTCTACACTGTGGTTCACTTTCGGTGTTGTACATTCTCTGAGTTTGGAAAAAGGTATTATGGCACTTCTCCATCATTATGGTATCATACAGTGTACTTTGTCCTAAAACGCCTCTATATGTGGCCTATTTATCTTTTCCCTACTGACCTCTGGCAACTACTGATTTAATATTTTTTGAGAATTTTTGAATCTATGTTCATGAGAGATATTTATCTGTACTTTTCTTGTACTGTCTTTGTCTGGCTTTGGTATTTTGGTAATGCTGGCCTCATCAAATGAGTTAGGAAACATATCCTCTGCTCCCACTCTCTGCAAGAAATTGCAGAGAATTGATATAATTTCTTCCTTAAATGTTTGGTAGAATTTGCCACTGACACATCTGGACCTGGTGTTTTCTGTTTTGAAAGGTTATTAGTTAATGATTCTATTTCTCTAATAGATATCCAAATTGTCTATTTCTTCTTGTATAAGTTTTGGCAAATTGTGTGTCTTTGAGGGAACTGGCTCATTTCACCTCGGTTACTAAATTTATGGTCAAAGCATTGTTTATAATTTTATTTTCTTGTTAATGTTCTGAGAATATATAATGAGGTTCTCTCTTTCATATCTGATATTAATGATTTGTGTCTTCTTTCTTTTTGTCTTATTTAGCCTTCCTAGAGGCTTATTGATTTTATTGATCTTTTTAGACAACTGGCTTTTGTTTTTTTATTCTCTTTTAGTTTCTTATTTTTAATTACATTTATTTCTGCTCTAATCTTTTGTTTTTTTGTGTTTAATTTTTCAGTTTCTTAAGGTGGACACTTAGATTATTTATTTATATCATTCTTCTTACTAATACATTCATTCAATGTTATACATTTCCTGCTGAGCATACATTCACAGCATCTCATATTTTGATAGTTGATTTCATTCATCTTTTAGCAATTATATACAAGCTTTCAGGAGTGAATAATCTTAATTTGACTCTTTTCTTTGCAATAAAATGGTATTTCATGAAAAAAGTGGTTAGTTCATCTCCCAGTTCAGTCACACAAATGCTTTTCCTCAACAAAACTATCATATTCTGTGTTATTAACCTTTTATGTCACATTTCTTTTTATTACATAGACTATTAAAAAGGTGTGTACTTAAGGGTTGTGGGTTAATACAATTAATAATTTTACTGCCCTATAACAGACTTTCTTTTTTTTAATTAAAAAAATTTTTTTTGAGAGGAACAGAGTATGAGCGAGGCAGAGACAGAGAGAGACACAGAATCCGAAGCAGGTTTTAGGCTCTGAGCTGTCAGCACAGAGCCTGAGGCAGAGCTTGAGCCCAACAACCATGAGATCATGACTTGAACTAAAGTAGGATGCTTAACCAACTGAGCCACCCAAGTGTCCCTCAAGGACTTTCTTAATATCCTTGACATTAGAAAATTTTTTCTTCAGTATGTGAAAACAATGACTAATATACAGTTTGCAATGACACTAGCTGTTTACCCACCCTTATTTTGCACCATGAGTGCAGATGCCAACATGGTGGAAAAGGTAAATCATATCTTTGAAAATTACCTTGAACTCATGGAACTCATAGAAATATCTCAAAGACCTCAGGAGTCTGGCACTTAGGAGACCACTTGAGCAGTGCCTAGGAAGATAGATGTATGGCTATAAGCAACATATAATTTTCCCCTAAGCAATTAACTAATAACTTACTACCTTCTGGGCCTGGAGCCTTTTGTAAAAGTCACTACTGCAGTA
The DNA here is from genome assembly GCF_006229205.1 of Suricata suricatta. Taxonomy (NCBI): domain Eukaryota; kingdom Metazoa; phylum Chordata; class Mammalia; order Carnivora; family Herpestidae; genus Suricata; species Suricata suricatta. Next base: position 32,813,875 of record NC_043710.1, read on the forward strand.
AAATGTATGAATCATCCTTGGGACTGTGAGAGCAGACATTATGTCTCCTGAGAATCCTGTTTTTCTGGGAACTTTCTCTTAGTGTTCTAAACAGCCTAATGATCCTTACTCATAAAAAACTGACCTTTACTAAACAATGCTGTTTGCCTTTTGGTTAAAGGTCGCTTCCTCAAGGCTAGACCTGAGGTTTTGTAAAAAATACCTATGACAACATGAGTGCTTGTAGCTAAGTTTTTTATGACAATCATTATGACTAGAATTGTAACTTCTGCAGAACCCATGTCCTGGAAAATTGAAAAATTACCTATGAGAAATCATTTGCTGATCTTTCTGATCCTTGTACCTTTTATCATAAATAAAGCTAGAGAATCAGACAGAGCAGACATGCCTGCCAGAAGGGCAGAGATGTCTGCCTGGTGATCAGAAAGAAACTCAAGGCTCTCTCACTCTCTCTCACCAACACCGTCCATCCTTCAGGGGAACCCTGGACTCCAGCAATATATGTCATTAAATATTTGTACAATCCAAGCATAAGCCCTAATGCAAACTACAGACCTTGAGTGGTTATGATGTGTTATTGTAGGTTCATTAATTGTAGCAAATGTACTGATCTCATAGGGGATGCTTATAATCGAAGAGGCTGCACACCAGGGGCAGGGAGGCATATGGGAAAACTCTGGACTTCCTCTTAATTTTTCTATGAACTTAAAACTGCTCTAAAAATGTCATTATGTTTAAGGTTGGAGATGGCTAATAATACTACCTACTGCACAGCATTGTTATGAAGTTTAAGTAGGTGAACACGGGGAAAAGTGTTTAGGACAGTGTCTGGCATAGAGTAAAGACAACAATAATGTTATCTCCCTTTATCATTCTTCATTGTTGTCCATGCACTGAGAGAGCATCTGGCATGGAGTTGTTACTCTATAAGTCTTTGTCAAAATAAAAGAGTAGACCAAGGCCCATCACATACTACTAGTCCTGGGTTCTTAAGTAAATGACTATCTTTGAGCCTATTTTTTTAAAGGGTGAGCAAAATTAAATTCTTTACAGATTTATTGTGAGGATTAAGAAGTATATACAGTACATGGAAAGGCCCTCTAAGTTTCACGTGCTCTAAAAATGTCACTTTTTGCAAATAATGAAAGATTTCCAAATTGACTTCCATTCACCTTTTTTGTTCCCTCTGACCTTTCTCAGTCTCTAAACACTCATGCAGAATTCTCCATCCTATGTCTTATTTTCATCAGGCTTGACTCTGACTGGCTCATTTGATGTGTTCATGATTAGGTAAGAACAAACATGTTAGAGTCCATTATATTTGATCTGTGACTAAAGTAAAACTTATAGAATATGTACAGTTCTGATCTTGAAAAGTATTTGTGAAGGACAATGCAAATCGAAGTTTAAGTAAGTTCTAAGCTTAATAATCAATGATAACTTGCAATTAATTTGTATGAATAGCAGGTGAATTAGTTAGGACTCTTGGTTATGAGTGACCAAAACACAGCTGAAACTGTGTAAGAAAAAAAGAAAGCCAGTCAATTAGAATATCACTCCACATTTCCTAACATACAGTTTCAGGCACAACTAAATCCAGATATTTACATTTTGTCATCAATCATGTGTCTTTCTCTACTTTTCATTTTTGCTCTCTCTGGTATTGCATCATTTCTTAGGTTGGCTCTCAGGATGTAGTGACAGAATTAATCACCAACAGCTTTAAGCTTGCAACACACCAGCTTAGAAACTATGATAAATCAACCACTTATTTCTCAGTTGATCTGGTAAGGTCCTGGGTAGAACTCTCATTAACCCCGCTTGGGTGGTCATATGCCCATCCCTTCACCACTCACAGAGAGGGTTACAGTCTCTAATAATTATCAATTACTAATTGACATATCTGGATCCAATGCATAACCCTAGATGCAGAAGATAGTTCATGAAGTCCTACTTTAACTATGTAGATTGAAAATGGAAGAGGGATAGTCTCCCCAAGGAAATTTGATATGTTATTACCAAGACAAGGGAGAAGATTGTGGCAGGCAAAAATTAGCAAATATTTACTAAGCATGTTATCAGATAAATGTTGGCATGTTATCCTTATAGATTATATATAATGTAGGTCTTGTATTTTAATAGCACTCCTTCTTGCCAGAGGAATAAGGTCCTAGGGACGAGGCAGACATGTTGAGGAGAGTGATGTAAAGAGAGAAGCTTTTCTTTGTTTACCTTCAAACCCCATTATGTGCGTGGCCACATGCTCCGTCTTTGCAGAAGGCAGAACTTTCCCTGGCCAAACTGGTTCTTTCATTTCTGTTACTAAGTGTCATGGCCTCAAAAGAACCATTTTGTTTTCTTCAGTTCCTCATTTTTCACTTTCATCCAGCTCAGAGAATATTCTGATCACCATTCTTCCAATTTGATTTGATCTTGTTATTCGATTGAAAGGAAGAACGGTATGGATGTACAGGACCAAGGCGGACTCATTTTTTACTATGTCATCATTGAATTGTTCAATCTCTGTAAGCATCAATTTTTTTCAGCTGAAAATTGGGGGAAAATATTAGTTATTGTGAGCATTCAATGAGTTACTGTAAAAGTCCAAAAATAGAGCCTCATCCGTAGTCTATGTTTGGTAGTAGGTAGCTCTCTCCCCTGGCTCTCTGCTCCCCTCTCCAGATGTACCTTTTTTTCTGTTTCTGTCATTTACAATTCCTGAAATTTTCATCATGCTGAACTATAACTCTCTTCCAATGAAGTCAGTGTTTCCAGTTCTAAGTATCTTTGAAGTGTTCCAGAAAATTCCCACTTTCAATATATGTTCAGGAAGACAAAGATGTAAGGCCAGAATTAAATATAAGAAGAGCTGGTGACTGCTTAGAGGCAGACGATGACTTAAAAAGTGAACATTAGGAAATTTCCTTAAGCTTTCTTTCCCAACACATACCTGCTAATCATAAGAAATTTCCATTTAGGACAAATTTTAACATTAAATCAATAATCTCCATTATGATCCCATTTATATGAAGAGAGATATTCATCCTAATAGTAGTAATTTATGGCTGCTAGTAGTCAATTATAGCATGAATTTGTTGATTGGCCTTACCTAAAAAGCAAAAGGATTTGGAAGAAAAAGACAGGAGGACAGGATTAGAGTCTGTGATCCTCTAGAGATGGCAGGAGGTATTTGTGGTGGTGGGTATTTTGGGGCTTATCCTCAGTGGAAAGACATTCACTCTTTCAGGCTTCACTGATCCAACAATCCAGAATTTATGAAATACCCATTTTGTGCCCGTCAGAATCCAGGTTGTAAAAGATAGACTAAGTTTAGGCTTTCATGAAACTCATTGTCTGGTTGGGGTGACTGATATTAAATAAGCAGTTGCAATACAGCTCAGTGAGTTTTAAAATAAAGTAAGTCCAGGAACTCTAGAAATGTAGAACTGTATCACCTCACCTAGGGAGGCTGAGGGATTCAAGTGAAATTCTGTGGAATACGTACCATTTAAACCGAGACCTCCAGGATGGCTCAGATTTAACCAGAAAACAAGAGGGAGAAAAATCTCCGAGGAAGAAAAAAACAAGGTTACACTGGCCTGCAGATTAAAACAAAACAAAACAAAAGTGCATGGAAGATTTAAGGTACAGAAATAATGATTTTATATACCCCAAATACTGAATACATGGAAATACGAGGAGAGACAAGGCTGGAGAAATAGGCAGGGATGAGAATCACAGGAAACTGGTTGTGGGACAGGAAAGGGAACATGTGACCCTTATTGAGGCCATTGTCATATATCCAAAATGATTGTAGGGCTATTGCAGAACAGTTTTATGTGTCACATTTGGTTTTATCAAGGCCAATTTGGTTATAATATCCTGGCGGGATGCATGAATGAAAGCAGATGGATCATTTAAGAGGTTGCTGCAGAAATCCAGTGAGAGGTGATGCTGGTCAGAGCTAGTGTGGCAGTGATCATAATGATGATGATAATGAGGATGAGGATGAGGAGGACATTAGTGTTGATGATGGTGCTGGCAGTGTGATGATACGGTCTCTAGGCATCATCAGAATTTTTTTGTCTTCAGACCTCTATAGCTGCACTGTCTAGTACCATAGCTAGTGGCCACATGTGGCTATTTAAATTTAAAGGAAATAAAATTGTGGGGCATCCGGGTGGCTCAGTTGGTTAAACATCTGATTCTTGATCTTGGCTCAGGTCATGATCTTATGATTCCTCAGATTGAGCCCTGTGTCAGGCTCTGTGCTGACAGTGTAAAGCCTGCTTGGAACTCTCTCTCTCCCTCTCTCTCTCCCCTCTCCTACTTGCATTCTCTCTCTGTCTCTCTCTCTCTGTCTCAGACACACACACACACACACACACACACACACACACACAATAAGCATTAAAAATAAGGGAAATAAAATAAAAAATTCAATTCCTTAGTTACGCTAGCCACATTAAAAGGGCTCCTTGGTCATATACAGCCTAGTGACTATCACATTAGATAATGCAGGCAAAAAACATGTTTCCAACATTGTGGAACATTCTGTGGGACACCCCTGCTCTGTCACTTTCATCTGATCACATTTAGAACTACTTGACTTGCTGCTATATTTGTACCTAGCACTGAATTTAGGACAAGTATTCAGCAGGACTATAAGCAGAGACACAACACTTAGCACACAGTAGGGCCCTATAAATGTATTTTAAATGAAACACACATGCCAGATATAACTCTTGTCACCTATTAAATTACTTTTGCTTCTAGTCGAGTTCAAATTCCACTTCTGGAAACCAACCTTCTACCTGTGCTTTTGGACAGGCCGTAACCACTTAAAATCCCATCCACTGCATCACAAGATAGTGTATTTTGGTGCAGGGGCTTTTAATTTTTAAGTTAGGCATGAAACTTTTACTCAAAATAAATAATGATAGGGAAACCTCAAATACTTAGGTGATAAAGTCATAACCTCTCTGGTTAAGCTTCACAGAGAACTTACTTGCTCTCTTGCTCCCCCCAAATTTCTCTTTAACAGATTTCTGGAATTTTAGGGCTTGACAGAACACAGCTTGAAAACCACTGATGTAACAGAAAGACTATAGGGTTTAGGGTCACAGATTCTGAGCTGCAATTGCAAGCTTACTGTTAACTAACTATACATCCTTGAACAAATCTGACATTTTAATTTTTGACCAGTCAAAAATAAATGTATCACTAACCCTTTGTTCACAGATTTCTGTGCAGATTAGCTGACATTATCAATGTAAAAGTAGTTTGCAATCTGTAAAGTGATATTTCAAAAGGAAATGATGCTATTATTGCCTTTCTAATTAGACTTCCACTCAAGAATTACAGCCAGTTACCTGCTAACAGATGTCTTCATCAAAATTGATAAACTGCATGACTAACTCTCAGCTTTTCCAGACTTTGTTGGCCTGTGGGGACAAATGAGGTTCTAACAACAGCACAATTTAATGACTCTTGCTTTGTTTGACCTGCTCACACAGGACCTCCAGATTCCTTCAAATTGTTCCCCAATGATTTAAGGAATCCACAAGGCAATTCTCCTTTCATGACAAGCATGGTTAGGTGTTGAATAGAGTGACATCACAAAATGTGAGGAGCCTGGGCCCCTGACTGCTCATGAGGAGGGGAGGAAAGTTGTACAAGGGAGCTGTCTGGGTGAGCTGTCCATCGAACCCAAAGCCTTTATCTTGTTAAACTGCGGAGCTTTGTGGCAGTTTTTACTACAACATAATCTATGACAAAGAGAACTTGCCACTTGAGTTCCTTTGAGGATTGTAATTCTCCAAGAATATACTCATACCCTTAGTCATTAATTCCAAAGCATAGTCGTTCTACTAAACTAACTTAGTTAGTCATGGACCATGTTACTGTCAGTTCTCTTCTCCAGCCATCTAGGGGTCCAGGCCAATAATCCGGATGTCTTTTTCTCCCAGAACTAGTTCGATTTTGGAGCCCTTGGTATACATTCTAGCTATCATATCTCAGCTGGGAATAAACCCCCCAGAGAGACTAACAAAATGTGATCTCAAAAAGGTAGTATTTGAGGTCTCTATTCCTTCCTTCCTAAGAGGGTCCAAATTTACTCAAAGCCTTCCCAGGAATCAATTCTATATACCAAGGAGTATTCGGTGTGTGGGGTGGGGCAGGATTTATCAGTAGTTGTGACGTCATATAAAATACTTCCCTTGGAGTAGGGATGGGCAAATTATAGCCTGCTGACAAAATCTGGTCAGTGCACTATTTTTATATGGCCCAGAAATTAAGAACGGTTTTAACATTTTTTAAGTTTGAAAATGAATGGGGGTGGGAAGAGAAGGAGGAGGAGGAAGAGGAGGAGGAGAAGGAGAAGCAACAGCAATGCAAACCTTAGTGAAAGACAAAGACTGAACAATTTATTTACTCTCTAGCACTTCACAGGAAAAGTCTGCTGACTTCTGCTCTGCATAACTTTGAGAAATCAGTTAGGTGACACTTCCTGGGAAAAGATCTACTCCAACATAATTCTTTTGTGGCCATTTTCAGAAATAGACCATTTAAGTTTCCTTTCACCCAACTATCCTGCTAACAGAGAATAGTGTATGTCTGCATGTGAAAAATTTTGTAGGATTAGATGACAAAATGCCAAAAGCAGCCCATCTTTGCATAGAAATTTTTCAAAGGTAGGATGCCTGTGTGGCTCAGTCAGGGTTAAGTATCCAACTCTTGATTTTGGCTTAGGTCACATTCTCACCTTCCTGATATTAAACCCTGAGTCAGACCCTGAGCTGGGCATGAGCCTGTTTAAGATTATCTCTCTTCCTCTCCCTCAACTCCCAGCCCCTGCTCACACTTGCTCTCCCCCCTCTCAAAAAGAAAGAAAGAAAGAAAGAAAGAAAGAAAGAAAGAAAGAAAGAAAGAGAGAGAGAGAGAGAGAGAGAGAGAGAGAGAGAAAGAAAGAAAGGAAGGAAGGAAGGAAGGAAGGAAGGAAGGAAGGAAGGAAGGAAGGAAGAAAGAAGGAAGGAAGGAAAAAAGGAAGAAAAAGATTCTTTACAGATAACTTTAAAACACTTTTTGGTTACCTGTGTTCTAATTCTTTTTCAATGAATATTTATTACTTGTGCTATTTTCAAAAAGGATTGTGTCTAGTTCCTGGTGATATGAAAAATAGGGAGAAGAACATGTCAAATCCATCTAAGGGTAAATCTTATGAAAAACAATTTCAGGAAGCAAGGACAATTTTTCCTGGAGGAAAGAAAACTCAGAGGATCTGTGATAACATCTCTGAAATTTCAGAAATGTTTATCAGAGGAGAAAGCATTTCACTTAATCTATATGATTAAAAGGAATAGGATTAAGAGAAAAGGGGTAACCCACAGGGAACCAATTTCTGCTTATTGTAAGAAAGTCTTTCTAAAAGTCATGGAAGGTACTAAGAAATATATTGGATAAATATTTGGCGTGGAAGCTATAAAAGACACTTGATCATAGGATTTGGGACTGTACAGAAGTTTTTGAATTTTCTTTGTACAAGCATACAACACTGAGTATTTGAAAACACAGCTGATATAAATTCTACATCCTCCATCTACCTACTCAGACCATGAACTGACTGCACATGGACAAAATTCCCACTCATCCTGATCATTAATTCATAGCATCTTTGGAAACAAACTCATAGATGAGAAATCAAACATTCTGATTATATTCCCCCTTTGCACTGACAGGAATTCTTCAACAGAAACTGAGTACCCGAAATGCCTCTGGTCCTATTCATGCAGAATGGAGGACAAGAGCCGGCTCGGAGTAAAGGAGAAGGAAAGAAAGCACCGGAAAAGCAGACAAGGGGGATGTGCCACAGCCAGGGCTCTTTTCCCAGAGCTAAGATGAAATTACCAGGCAACTATGTTTTTCCTCCAGGAAAATCAACCCTGTCTTGGTTCTTTCCATTGTTTTTTTGTTTCTGGGTTTTTTGTTTTGTTTTGCTTTTTTGGGGGGTGGTGTGTGTGTGTGTGTGTGTGTGTGTGTGTGTCTTTCTGATCTTTTTTATTTTTTAAATTTTCCTTGTCATGGTTACTTAAAAGTGATCGAAAGAGAGCAGTAATGTGTCCAGATGGCAGAGTTAAGGCAACCTGGGGAAATTAGCTAAACACGTTGTGGAATCAAAGACAGCTGCTTTTTTTTTTGTATAATTAAACACTTTCAGGGAAAACCCTACAGACAAGAGAGAGACTCAAGGGGCAGTCATTGGCCTTCTGTCTACTAATCAGAGGCCAGACAGCATGTAAATCAGCCTCACATTCTCGGGACACAAGGAACCACTGAAACAGATTGTAAGATTGGTCTCTTTCCCTTGGCCCGAGAAGCTACTTAAGATGAAATTATAGGATGTTGAGGGCACTTATTTGTCTTTGGAAGCATTCCCCTTCTGCATGCCTCATTTTCATCTGAAATAAGGTTAGAACTACTGTTCCTCACCTCAGGTTGCTGCGATCCTTTAGGATTTAGTAATATACAGTAGTGACAAGAATCTGGATATTGTTTTCAATATCTCTGAAAGTTTAATGGAAATCGTAAGGACATAAAAGAAATGCCTATTGATTAAGATCATATAGGATATTTAAAGGTTATGAAAAATACTACCTGGCTATTGATAACTTGAAGGACTTTCTGAGATGTGGCTGGTGGACCAGACATTGGTAACAAAACAGTCACCTGGGTCGTGACCAAGAGTGAAGCTCTCTGTTAAATGAAGAATAAATACATAAAACATGAAATGACAAAGGAACTCTAAATTTTCCCTCAAGACCTCACATTCTTTAGTTCGAAGTTTCTAATTTCTGTGGCCTAAATTTGTCATGATCATATTTTAAATTGTTTATTCAAAGCTAATTTCCCAGGATAAACTTGTAAACTAATTTACTCCCATAAAGGGCAAATGGATGATATTTTTCTCTACAAAAACATTACATTTTATAATTTCCCCTCCTTTGACTGCACTGTAAGTACAATGTAAAGGACAAAACAGCCTTTGGAAATGTGAACATCAGGTCTTTACGTGGCTATGGCTTTCCCTGTTTGGGGGCACCGTTGCCATCCTCAAGCTCACCAAGACCTTTTTTTCTGTGTGCTTGTTTTTATAAAGCTCTTTTTAAATAGCATTGTTTATTTTAAATCTTCTTTCTGAGCAGTGACAGTGATGGAACTGACAAACACAGGAAAAATCTCAGCACCCACCTTCTCAAACGACAGATGTTTTTGTGGCCAAGCCCAGTCCTTCTCTTTTCAAAATGTACTATTTTAGGTCTTCGACATCTGCCATCAGTATTATTTTGGTAATTGGTTTCCTGGCTCCTGATCTTACTATCTTACTGTGGCTGCCAGATAAATCTTTCTAAGGCATAATTCTGAAAATACTTCTTGCTCAAAATCTTTCAATGGCTCCTTGTTGAATATAAAAAGAAATGAAATCTCTTTAGCCTGGGATTCAGGGCGCTGTATATTCTGGCCTTGAAACTCTTTTTAGACTTTTTTTCCATTACAGTCTCCTCTACTATTAACTCTAGCAACAATAGTGTACTTATCATCCTCCGTTTTACCATGTACTTTTCATGCCTCCAAGCCTTTGCTCATGCTGTCCCTTATGGTTGGAATGTTCTTTCTTTCTACTCTTTAAAACATTTTAAAACTATTTTTTAAGGGACACCTCAGTGGCTCCATCAGTTAAGCCTCCAATTTTGGCTCAGGTCATGATCTCATGGTTTGGTTCATGAGTTTGAGCCCCACATCAGACTGTCTGCTGTTGGCATGGGGAGGCTGCTTTGGATTCTCTATCTCCCTCTCTCTGCTCATCCCCTGCTCTTGCCCACTCTTTTTATCTTTCTCAAAAATAAGTAAACATTTTAAACATAAATCAAAATATTTTTTAAATTGTTTTTTTTGTTATTGATCACTTTCACCCATTTTAATAAAAAGAAATTATTAAATTTCTGGGTACCAGCTCAAATGTTTCTCTAAGAAACATAAAATCTTTCCAGCCATTCTGCCTCTGTACGTCCATAGAATGTTGAACATGTTTTAGTTAATCTTATGTTGTATTATACAGACCGGTTTGTCACATTTATAAACTTCTAGAGATCAAGAATTTCATCTTGAATCTTTGCAAGGCCTTAACAGAGTCTCTACAATTATTTAGTTGTCCCCACAGTGATCCGCAAAGTGTAAATTACACTCTAAAACTTCTCCTGGAGAGATACAATGACTATGTAAGAAGGGATATCTCCCTGTGACTTTAGAACTAAAGGGTTAGACTGGACATTTTGATGTTTATGTTTAAAATAAATCTGCACAATCTTTATTAAAAGTCTTCCTGGGGCGCCTGGGTGGCTCAGTTGGTTGAGCCTCCGACTTCGGCTCAGGTCAGATCTCACATTCGTGGGTTCGAGCCCCGCGTCAGGCTCTGTGCTGGCAGTTAGCTCAGAGCCTGGAGCCTGCTTCTGGTTCTGTGTCTCCTTCTCTCTCTGCCCCTTCCCCTCTCAAGCTCTGTCTCTCTCTGTATCAAAAATAAATAAAACATTTAAAAAAATTAAAAAAAAAAAGTTTTCCTAAGCCACCTTTGCCTTACCAGCTTCCTATGTGGCACAATAAAAAATCTTGCTTTTTTTATTTTATGTTTCCAGATTTGGGGACGGGGTGTCTGGTGGCTGCTGCTAGAAAATCACTGCTATGCCTGATACTCGCCGAGGGTCCTGAGCAAAGATTCTGCCTGATTGCAAGAAAAAGCGTGTTCTCAATCAAGCCAAAGTACAGGCAAGAAGAGAGGCTTGGGATTCTGGGTAGGTCTTATCAAAGCTGCCCAGAGGTATCATGTACAGATAAATGTCCTGTGGCAGAGCCAATGTGGCCAATTACTAGGTGAGACAAGGGAAGGGAAATAAACTGGAAGATTAAACAAAGGGTAGAGTTCAAGAAATAGATGAGCCTCAGAGTCCAAAGTAAGGTAAAGATTGCATTTCTTAAGCGAGTGTTAATTATTTCCCCTTTGTTATTGAAAACCTAAGAATTTCTTTGTGAGAACGTAGCATGATGTATCAAAATGAGCTGGAATGGTCCCAAACAAAGGAAAATTCTCACTATTTAGCTCAATTATTGCAGCCTTCCTGTAGTAAAGTATATGATTGCTATTAGATTTTAAGAAATATTGAAAATGGCTTGCAGACCCCTATTATAATCTTTGTAGATTCCTAGGAGCCCACGATCTAAGATTTGGGGGAATTGTCATCCCCAGTTCTTTTACCTTCATTTCTGGAATATGGGAAACTTCATATATTTCTTAGCTTTACTTTCTTCTCACATTGCTCTACTTGCAGAAAAAGTCATCATTTTAAAATGTCCCGTTCTCTCTGAACCCTCTTGTGTGTTGATGACTCAGGTCTTTCAATCTACCTTATTCCTTCAGGAAACCTACTGCCTCCAGCTGCAACTATCTGAAGCTAAGGAGGTCCAGATCCAAGCCTCACAACAAATTTTCTTCAAGGGAAGTTTAAAATGCACAGCATCACATGACAATCACATGACATCTGCCAAGACTAAGGCATTTGTAGCCTTCTGGAGAAAACACTCAATGGAGTGATACCAAAGGGGCAGATCCTGTCGGCCATGACTTACGGATTCTGCAAAGTCATCCCTCTTCTCTTCTTGTCATGAATTACCTGTGCTTAGCATGCTGATCTTTTCTCTTTTTATTAGTTTATTTTTGTTTATAAAAACAATACGTGATGGGGCACCTGGGTGGCTCAGTCAGTTAAGCGTCTGACTTCGGCTCAGGTCACTGTTTGTGAGTTAGAACCCCTGTGTCAGGCTCTGTGCGGACAGCTCAGAGCCTGGATCTTGCTTCAGATTCTGGGTCTCCCTCTCTCTTCTCCTCCTCTGCTCACACTCTGTCATTCTCTCTCTCAAAAATAAAACTAAAACATTAAAAAAAACCATTTAAAACAACCAATACGTAGCCTACCATTGAAACAATCGGATGAAAGGCCAAATTACTCTTTCACAATTCCTTTACACCTCTAGTTTCACAGCCAGTCCCAATGTAGTACATATTCTTACACAGCTTTTTGTCTGTATGTCCCGAAATGTGTATGCATGTGTATCTTTCATCTACATCCTATTTTTTACTTATTAAATATAGCATTTCATAGACATCATTACATATAAATTATCATGTTGGGTATGAGTGTTCTCTTCACAATTGTATTGTTGAATTAGAAGTAGAAACATGTTTTTGTGTCTCTTCTCTGGGAGATTTGGCCCTCTGCTTAACTCCAAATCATAGGTTTATAGTCCTCTGATCGAAAGCTGCAACCAGAGAACAATTTCAGGATTCGTATGTGTCTTATCATTTCTTTACAATGTTCTTCAGTGAGAATTTGCCAGCCTTCAAGGTAAAGAACAACTACCTAGCCCTTGTCTGTCAGCAGCTGAGTATTTTAAAGGGAAAAGATAAAAGTTGCCAATCTGAACCCTCTAAATCAAATGAAAAGCCAACCACTGGTTGATGGTTGACTGCAGATCATTTCTGCTTTTCCCTCTCTATTCTTTTTTAATTTCTTCCTATCTTTCACATATGCTTTATTTCTTCATATTTGTGTCTTTCCTTTCTTGGTTGTCTCGTCCCTCTGTGTTTTTTTCTCTTCTAATCTACATCTTTTCTTCCTTAGCTCACATTATTCTTTCTATCCTTTCTTCCTCTCCTCTTAAACTGTTGTTTCTATAAAACTACAGCACTTTCAAAAACATGTTTGTTGTAAAGACTTAATGAAACATACTATAGCATATTGACACAATGGAATAAGATGTAACCATTAAAATTTATTATGTGGAAATACATGTTAACATATAAAATGCATATAATATACCATCAATTTTTTAAAAATGTATAAAACAGTATTTCTGTATAGTAAAATCCCAAATGGAAAGTAATTTTATTTATATCGGTGTAAGATGTTATAAAACAGTTAACAGGATTTATCTTTGGGTAGTAACAAGATTGTGTAGTTTTATGTTACTCTGCTTCACTCTTTTGTATTTTAAATTATTTTCCTGTTTGGCATGGCATAGCAAATGTTTTTTTCCCAGGGAACTTCTGACATATTTACTGTCTTTATTGAATGAAATTATTTTGCCTTTTCTAAAATTTTGGTAAGATAAATTATGCCGTTAAAGGTGCATCAAAAAAGGGGACAATTAAGTCAAAATTGCAACTGAACATCAATAAAAAATAAATTGACTTCTCAACCACTTAGAAGACTAAAGAGAAAAAAATAAAAGAATTCTTTCACACAGGGGCAAACAGGACCTCCTCCAGCAGCAAGAGACCCACTCATGGCCTCCTGGGCTTGGATGGTCGACCTGGCCTCAGGCCCACCAGAACCAGCAGTGCCAGGCCAGATGGGACTTTGGGGGCAGAGCCCTGCAAACTACATGTGTGTTTTCAGTAGCTTTCTGAGGACAAAATAAAACAAACTAGATTTAAAAGTATATTACATATAACATACATTTTAAAAGAAAAATAAATTGGCTTTCATTTATTTGTGGCCCTTGGTTGAATGCCTACGCCAACTTCCCCCTCTACCTTGAGGTTCTCGCCCCTAAAATCAGAAGCCAGCAGTTGCAGGGAAAAGGAGTCCAACATGATGAGACTGCCATCTTGTGGCTCCTTAGAAGGTGCTTCCCCTGCCTCCTTAGTTGTACTGTGACACAACACAGCTGGTTCACATTAGTCTTGTTTCCAACTACGGTCTGTGGACGATGAATACAAATTCTATTCATGTGTTAGAGCAGGCCTGGGGTCTTATGTAGTCATTTTTTATGACTTTTAAAAAGAAAGGGTCATTTGAGTTAGGGCGTGTGGCCCATTTCCGGCAGTTTTTCCGTTAATGTTATTCTGAATGACCGACTGTCTTCAGCTATAGGAGGCCTTCAGAAATTCACAGTGCACCTTACTGTGTGTGTTTGCTGCATTCTGAGGACTTTTCCTGGACAACCAGAGAAAGGGCAGCCACACACAGAAGGCTCTCTGTATATTAGCTGAACAGAGGAAATATTATAAAGATGTCTTACAATTTCATAGTGGGCAAAAAAATTTTATCTGGAGGCTCTGCTCAAATACACATGCACACAGACACACAATTCACCTATTTGTCTGCTTTTCTAATGCTTGAGGAAAAGGCATGGTGGGCTTCAGATGACCTTGCATCATTTTATCAGATGTTTCACTAATTAGCATTGAAATTACTAAAAAGACTTCAAGTCTATTCCAGTATAGGCTTTCAGATATAAGAAGCACTATACATACATAGCAACCGTTAACCAATGCCTGAGAGTTGGAGCTTCTGGAAACAAAAAACTTTAAAAAAGTGAGTTAATCATTCAGAGGCTCTGTTCCCAACTCATTCTTTCTCCTCCTTCTCATTCAATACTGGGGTCAGGACCTACCCATCAACTCTCACATCATACTAAAATTTCCCTCCAAATCTCTCTTGATCCCATGTTTCTACTTCTTCCCTGTTGTCTTACCCCCTCAACCATCTTTGTCTTTTATTCTTATTATTTCCTTCAGCAACTTCCCTCTTCATGTATAAATTAACTCAAACTCCCTCATCCCCCAAAATACAATGAAACAAAACAAAATAATGAAACTGGTTTTGCTCGATCACGTGTTTCTCTTAAGTCACCATTCCTAGTCTTCCTTCCCTGCCAGACCTGTCAAAGATGTAATTTACATTTCTGCCTTTCTGTGACTTTGATGATGGGATTCAGACTCAGGCACTCTGTTGGATACAGATATTAAGATGTCACCCAAAGTGAGGCAATATTTTAAGTCATCAAAAGGAAAAAGTCATCCAGGGAATAAATACAGTTTGAGAACGAAAGAGGGTTGAGGTCTAATAATTTGAAATTCCTGGATATAAGGGGTGGATAAAGACAGGAGGCAGAAAATGATTGACGGAGAGGGGCCAAAAGATGAAAGAACCAGGAGAGGTCAGTATCATTGAGTATCAACTACAGTACTATGAACAATGGACAAAAATCCCGACAATAGAAATAAGTATATTGACTGCTTTCTATCTTGACCATCCATCTTATACCAACCCCTCTTTTAGATATTTGCACCCTTTTCATTTAATTCTCACGGCATTTATCAAGACAGATATCATTTCTCTCTTGTACAATTGAGGAGTCTGAGGCTCAGAGTTTTATATTATTTCCCAGTTTTGCAAAATGAGCTGGCAGAGACAGGAATAGAATTCTGTTCCCTTTGTAATAGTTAATTTGCCCCTAATGGCACTTTATGCACTACTCTGTTTTTTTAAGGTTTATTTATTTATTTTGAGAACAAGAGGGAGAGGGAGAAGGAGAGGTAGGGGCATAAAGGAGAATCCCAGCAGAGTTCCTAAGAAAGATTTTGTGCTGATAGTGCCAAACCTGACACAGGGCTCAAACTCATGAACCGTGAGATCATGACCCAAGCCAAAACCAAGAGTTGGACACGACCAACTGAGCCACCCTGGTTCTTCACCTTCATTTGTGTTACAAATCAAGTGTCCAAAAGGTGACAAATCCTGTACATAGTATCTTACCTTCCCAATTTAACCCTCTGCTTCCAGAGATAGCATTCCCAAAAATCATTCTCATGATAATATGGTCTTCCGAATTTTTTATTTTGAAAAAAATGTGTATTAGTTTTCTTTTGCTGCTGTAGAGAGTTCCACACACTTACTGGCTTAGACAATGCAAGTTTATTATCTTACAGCAGGACATCAGAAGTCTGAAATGGCTTTCACTTAGGTAAAATCAACGTGTCAGCGGGACTATATTCCTTTGGAGGCTTTAGAAGGAATCTGTGTTTCCAGCTTCCAGAAACTATTTGAATTCCTTGGTCAGTGGGCCCTTCTTTCATCTTCAAAACCAGCAAATTCAATCCCAGGCCTTCTTATGTTGCTATCCCTCTGTTTCTGCCTCTTCTGCTTTCCTTATCCATTTACAGGAAGCCTCAGATTAGAAAGGAGACACTGTGATAATCCAGGATAATCTCCCCATCTCAAATTCAGCTGATTAACAAGTAATTCCATCAGCAATATAATGGTTCTTTGTCATGTAGCCTAACATGTTTACAAATTCTGGGGATTAGAATGTGGGCATTTTTAGGGGGTCACTATTCTGCCTACCACATGGAGCTAGAGAGATTCACTAGAATAGTACAATGAGCTCCCATATTCCCTTCACACCATGACTTTTGTCTCCACCTATCTACATATTAAATGGGTTGATATAAATGTATGTATATTATGTGTATATAGATATGTATATATTAAATCTACCAAAATATACATATTATATATATTTTTTTTTTACTTACAAAATGTTTGAAAGTAAGTGATATTTTGACCCTTTATATTTCAGAATATAGCGCTTACAAACAAGGACATTCACTTATTACCACAGTGAAATTAATAAAATGCATAGTAAATTAACAATAATGCATTACTATGATTTAATATTAATATTTTTCTAGTTGTTACAAAAATGTTCTTCACAGAAAAAAACATCCAACCCATGATCACTCATTGCTGACATTTTTGAAGAGATCAAGACAGTTATTTTAAATAATAATCTTCAATCTTGTTTTTTTTTAAATTTCCTTATAGTTAGACTCCAGTGACCCATTTTGACTCAATACTACATAAGTGATGCTCTGTCGGCTCTGTGCTCTACATGGGCAGGCATGTCCTATCAGGTTCTTCTGTTATTGGTGATGTGAATTTTGATGACTTGAGTAGTGGTGTTTGCCAGATTTCTCCACTAAACAGCTGCCATTTTCCCCTTCATAAGTGATTAATCATCTGCGGGATTAGATGGATGCTAATCTCTATCCCATCAAATGTTCTTAGCATCTATTGCTGATCCTTGCCTGAGTCAATAATTAGTAAAACTGACTGCAAGGTGAGAATTTGTAGAAAGCTTTATTAATCTTTCTATACTTAGAAATTGGAATTTTGTTATAAAAGTTATATAAATCTTCCATTCACAAATCTCCAGTGGCTATTCACAACCTACAGAACAAACTCTTAACCGAAGTCATGAGAACAATTGGGGATCGTGGGCCCATAAGGATGTAATTTTCCACTTGATGCAAGTCCTCATCTAAAGAGACTCTATCTGACTTGTCAGTTGTTCTGTTTGCTCTAATTGCACCTTGGACTGTGTGATGAGAAGAAAGGTCCTTAAAGGGGAGAAAATCAGCATGACCTCTTACCAAGCTGGCCCTCTTGGTCATGGTGACATGAGAGAGGGCTACATCTACACTGAGTGTGGGGAAGGGAAAATTCTAGCAAACATGCTTTATACCAGACTTCCTGAGAAATAAGGCATCTAGGACCTATGAATCTTGAAAATCTTAGACTAACTTTTCAAACTCCTAAGGAGGAACATGAGTGTCTTGTACATAAAGAGAAAACTGAAATTCATTTTTTTAAACAGGTCTATATGGAGATATTTCCCCATAACCACATTCAATTACAGTTGGTAGTAACCAAACACAGGCCACAGATATTTTCATCTATATTGTGTTGGAGATTCTAATTGTATTGCATTTTTGACTCAATGTTATCATCATGAAATGCTTGATTGGACAAATCGGGCCATTAAAGAGTCCTTGAGGTCTTTTATTTCACAGATTCTCAAATATATATTCCTGGCTGAGTACTCGATTATTGTGTGATCATGGCTTTTAAGTTTTTACTAATTTTATATTAACTCTCAATGATGCTGTGCTAAGTGACCTTACCCAAAAAAATGATACAATAGCATGCTTGTCATCAAGGAATACATAACTCATTTACATATATATATATATATATATATACCCACATATATATATTTGTAGTGAAATAATTCATCACTATACATAAGGATATACACACATACACAAGGAATATATAACACATATATAGAAAGTATATATATATGTATGTATATGTATGTGTGTGTGTATATATATATATACATATATATATAGTGAAATAATTACACATTTGATGGGGAACAACCTCCAAGATTTAGGACCTTTGTGAAAGAACTATGGCTTGAGTCTTAGAATTTGGATGGGATTTGAATTGGAGGAGAGGAGCAAGGAAGATACTCCAGTATCTTCATGAACATGTAGGAAGTGGAAATGAAGGTGACATGGCTGTAGAAAAATGAGGACAATGGCTGAAGAAGAAGGCCCATGTCAGAGAGCAGAGAGGAGTAATCTGTAAGAGTAAGATGGGGCTCACTAGTGAGAACCACTGGAGTCTAGGCAAAGAAGTTTTATCTATATATGACACATCGTGGTTCTTGAGAAGGGTAAGAGTAGTATTTTAAGAAAATTATATTGTATGTGTTTGCTGGATGGATAAAGACATGAGGTTGGGATAGTGCTTAACAGGCATTGGGAAATGCATGGTAAACTAGAATTGATGATGCAAAAGCTTACAACGGTGAAAGAGAAACAGAAACAGAATAACATCGTTTGGAATGTAGAAGGAAGAGTGAGTTTAAGAGGTTTGAGAGGAAGAATCAATGTGGGGGAGAGGGACCTTTCAGACTAACAGCTAGACTCCCATCCAGTCTGTTCTTGGCCCCTAGTTGACAGAAAGTACACACAATAACTGGCATGTCCAAAACAATGCAAATAAGTATATGAGAGAATTACTCGGTTAATTCATAATTTATAGACATTCATATTGACTATCTACTTACTATTTCACAAGTCTTAGCAATGACTTGCTGTGCACAGTAAAAGATGATAAATTTGCCTGCATTAAAAGTAAGCAAAAAGTATATATAAAAAAATCATAAAAGACTGGATGCAAGAGGGAACCATAAATAAGCCTAATCATTCAAACATTAATGAGTCACATATTTAATATGGATTTGAGCCAACAATTTAGCTTTAAACTTTCTGGCAGCTAATGTCAAAAGGGAAAAACTTGGCAATCAAACAAACCAGTGTCATCAGATAAAACCATATGGATTGCTAGGTGGAATTCTAAGTAATCTTGGTTCTAAAGTTAGCAAGATAACCTCTCATTATATGTATTTTAGGTGAGAGTTATTTTTCTGTGCCACAAGAGTATCTCTCTGTTTCTCTCTCTTTACCTCTACACCCTCCCCATCCCCCAACATACACTCTACACACAGATACACAGAGAAAAGTACTAGAGCTAGTAGTAATTACAGAATAGATAATGTCTAACATTGGCCATGTTAGTTGGCTTTGATGGATAATTCAACACTCTCCTCTACACACACATACACACGCACACACACACATCCCCCAAAATATTCCCTTGAGATACAAATACACAATGTCTTCTGTTAGACTTGCTAAAATTAAGAATTTATGAGTAGGGGCTCCTGGGTGGCTCAGTTGGTTGAGCTTCTGACTCTTGATTTTGGCTCAGGTTGTGATCTTGCAGTTTGTGGGTTTGAGCCCTATATAGGGCTTCTTGCTGGCAGTGCAGAGCCTGCTTGGGATTCTCTCTATCTCCCTTTTTCTCTGTCCCTCTGCTGTGATTGTGCATTCTCTCTCTCTCTCTCAAGGTGGGTAAATAAACAAAAAAAATCATATATAAGGGTGCCTCTGTGTCTCAGTTGGTTAAGACTCTGACAAAAACTCAAGCCATGATCTCACAGTTTGTGAGATCTTCGGGCTCTGTGTTGACAGTTTGGAGCCTGAAGCCTGCTTCAGAGTCTGTGTCTCCCTCTCTCTTTACCTCTCTCCTGCTCATGCTCTGGCTCTCTCTCCCAAAAATAAAA
>NC_043710.1:32833849-32947699 GCF_006229205.1 Suricata suricatta
TTTATATATTAATTATATATAATTTACATGTATAATATGATGTAATATAATTTAAAATATATGTATATATATATATATATATATATATATATATATATATAGTTTACAAGTAGACAGGATGGGTAGGATTAAAAGTAAGAGAAAAGGAAAATGGGATTCTTTTTAGATTTTTTTCTATGATCTGAAAATTTACCACAAGCCATTATTTGACCTTGATCATAATAGGGCTCCACCGTGAAGTTTAACTGAATCTGTTCCAAGGCGTTATCTAAATTTGGCAGGCAGATAATGTTGCATACCTAAGGAAAGATTAGAAAAACTCACACAAGTCTGATATGAACAAGATCAAGTACCAGTTGAAATAACATTTAGAAATAAGAACACAGTGTTATTCGTAGTAAAATAGCATGAACTGCTTAATTAGGTACTGTGGTCTTAGAAGAGTGAAGCATTTCTGTGCAAACCCATGCCAAGAGAGTTCCTCAAATGAGAAAGAGCTCATTAAGTACACTCTCCCTGTGCTATATTTCTGTCATAATGATAATCAAGGCCTTCACAATAAGCCCTGGTGGATTCTTGCTTTTATAGGCAAAGTCATTACAAAGTTTTGAGATGTTTGCATCTTTTTTACATCCCAGCCACCAGTCCTGAAGCAGTCTGTCTCTCAAATCAGAAAAAGTAAAATTGCAGCTTATACAATAGAAAGAAAGTTGTATTTTAGCAAGGGGAATTTTTATGTGCTGAGGAGTCATCCAAGTGGAGATGTGCAATAAACAGTTGTACATTTTGGTCCGATGTTTAAGAGTCAAATGAAGATAAAAGGTGAATGATTATAAATAATTATAGCAGCAATATAATTAGGCATGGTTATTTTACATGCCAGTCATGACACTTAAAAGTTTTAATATTGTTGTTTTATTCAATTCTGTCTATATCTTCTTGTTTAATCTGGGGAGTCCCAGAGAAGCTAAATAATTAGAGATAAAGAAAGTGGATTTCATTATTTAGAGGGAAAGTATATAGAGTCAGTTGAAAAGCTCATAACTGCAAGTAATAGAAAACTAAAGTCAAACTGTAATTTATTGATTCACATCATTAAAATGTCCAAAAGTAGGGTAGGTCCAGTAGAAATTTAGCCTAAAATTCAACAATGTCTCATAAGAACCAGCTTTCATCAATTCCTGCTCTCTTCTACCCATTTTCTCTGACTGACTAGTTTAAACCATATGCTTACTCTGTCCCCAGTTAATTTTGGAGGAATATGATGTACTGACTCACTTACACCTGATTTCATGTGTATCCTTGTGAACCAGCCACTGTAGCCGAGAAAGAAGATGAGATTATGCTTGTTGGTGAAGACCTAGAAAGACCTATTTTTGCTTTTTTGATATGGACATCAATCCTCTTCAAACTTTAGAACTGGAAAATGTTGAGTTCTTTTGGAAAGGGAAGGGAGCTTCTGGGGAGACAAATAACAATATTCACTAAGCAGAGTAACCAAGAAAGAGAATCAAAAATGGAATTCTGGGAAGGCAACATATTTATGGAGCAAACTAAAGAAGTCATGTCATTATATGAGAATGAGAAAGAAGGTTTGAAGCAAGAGACAAACCAAGGAAGAGTAATGTCTCAGACACCAAAGAAAGAGTTTCATGAGTGCACTTGAGGCTAATTATGTTAAAATCCCACAGAGAAGTCAATTTTATTTAGTTCTTAGGAAGTGGCTAAACTTTTTAGTCATTACTAAACTTTTTTTCTAAAGTGATTTTAAATGAGTGGAAATAGGATTTACTTTAATATAACCATAAAACCTCACTTGATATTTTGCAATTTTTTCATGCTCTTAAAATATTCTAATTTTTCCCTTTAAGTAGGAAATATGAACAGTCTGATTCCAAGAATATTGGTATGGTCTTTGCTGTGGAGGGTTCTCTGACATTCTATACTGCAGACAAGGTCTCTGTGATGCCTCAAAGATGCATGATCTCTGACCCCACCCTCAAGACCTTAGAAGGCGCAGAGACTATAGTTACACACTTTCAGACAACGCATTCCCTCCAAGACTAAAGAGGCAGAATAAACCCAAATTGTTATCTACTGGATATCACTGCAGCTAAGGATAGATCATTGCTTTATTCATAGGTTTGGGGAAGTTCAGCAGAACTGAGTTGGGATTTGAATTTTGATTCCAGCCTGTGACCTTGACCAAATTACTCCATCCTCTTGAAGCTCAGTTTCCCTACAATAAATGAGCTTATTACTACTTCCTTGAAAAGCATTTATAATGTGGAATAAGACAATATATGGATAGTAACTAGCATGACACATAATATTTTTTTCAACAAATGGCAGTTATACAGTCTCCTGTGCATCATCTTAATAGTTGCTATTGTCATGTGCTACCACAAGAAGAAGGCAGTATGAATAGTGATTAAGTATGCAAGAATGGAAATCAAGTTGCCTACGTTTGAATTCCACAACCATTTTATAAAAATTGTATTTCCTAGGGCAACTGTATCTCCGTTTCCTCATCCATAGGCTAATGGTAATAATAGTACTTTCTCAAAATGTTGTAAGGAAAATTAAGACATGATAGATATAGAAGTCTTAGGTCTGTTCCTGATGCTCAATACTGAGCTGTACGCATTAGTTTTAATGACTATTGTAGAAGAAGATAATGGAAAGAAATGTAAATTGAAGAGCCTATCTCAGAGTCTTCTCCTTCCCAGGGCATTTTGTATTACCTGACCTCATTTCTTGAGAATATAGTTGAGTTTCTCTTTGGTTATCTTGAGTCACAGTTTCATGAAAAGCATGTGACATCCTGGCAGGTCTAAACTCAGTTTTGTGCCCAGCACTTGATGTACAATGTCATTGGGATAGCAGTAGGCACCCACAATGCAGCTGTAAAAATTACTCATGACATCTTGTAACTCTGCAGCTACAGAGTGATTTAACTGGAGCTCCACTTCACATGGCCTGGAACGTCTAACGCCTGCTCAGATGGGGCGGAATTTTGTATTCTCATGGTCAGTTCTGATGCTGAGCTTTTCACCTTTTCTTAATTTTTTTAGGAATATGAGCAGTCTTGCTATTTCTCTCAGGTTCTTATCGGTTCTGTAACCGTTTTCTCAGAAACTCAGTCCTTTCCTCAAATATCAGAAGAGAAGAAAGGAGAAAGAGAAGGATGATAGTAAACTGAGAGAGAGAGATTAAGAAACAAAGCACTTGGGTGCCTAAGTGGCTCAGTTGGTTAAGCATCTGACTTTTGATTTGGGCTCAGGTCATGATCTCATGGTTCATGAGTTCGAGCCCTTCATTAGGGTCTGCACTGATAGTGTGGATCCTGTCTGGTATTCTCTCTCTCTCTCTCTCTCTCTCTCTCTCTCTCTCTCTCTCTCCCTCTCTCTCTCTCTCTCTCAAAATAAATAAACTAAAGAAAAAGAAATAAAGAGCACTTAACTGTGTAGTAAAAATCCCTGAAGATTTGGGAGAACAAAAGAGAGTAATATAGGCAAGGATTTTTAAACTTTCTAATTAAACATATTGTATTTCTTTTGTTTAAAGTCCTCATATTAAGAGACTTTTTTTAATACATTATTTCACCTTTCAGTGTATAGAAGCCTCAACCTATCTAGCTGATTTCTCTCTTTTCCTTCTTTCTCTTATTTCATTAGTCTTTTGCAACTTTATCCACCATCCTCCAATGTAATTTATTTCTCTCTTGCTTCTTTGTCATCTATTGAGATATAGCCTTCAGTTTTCACTTTTTCCAATGTGGCTTACCTAGCAAAGGAGTTTGCTGAACAAATTTTTTATCTTGTTACCTATAAGCAACATTTAGTAAAGTTCTGGCATATAGTATGTACTCAGTGCATATAACATTTAATAATAATGGAGGTAATAATTATCACTATTATGATTTTACCAAGGGGGAAGGCACTGGTTATCAGAGGGATATATGCTTGCAAAGAGTCATTCTACTGCTTACTTAGATAGGAAATGTGGACAAGTTACTTAACCTTCTTATTCTTATCTTCCTCATCCATGAATTGAGGAATAAAATTAGTATCTACCTCAGAGAGTGGTTGTCTGGATTACAGGAGAAAATATGTAATTTGTTTAGCATTATTCCTGAAAATACTTCACAGTGAACTTCATTAGTTGTTATTATTATTCATGAAGTACATATTAGTTTAATGAACACTCTGCCAAACCCTCAAATACTTATTATCATGTGTACCCATGGCTTTCTTTCCCAGCCAACGTCTCTTTCTCAAAGATTTTATTTTTAAGTAATTGTCTATACCCAATGTTGGGTTTGAACTCACAACCCCAAAATCAAGAGTCACATGCCCTACTGACTGGGCCAGCCAGACATCCCCCCAGAATACTTCTGTATGACTAGTACAGGAGTCTGCAAAGAGGTTTTTTTCACTCGTGAATTAATTAAGATACAGGAAAAATATTAAGAAATTATCATATATATTATACACACACATATATATTGCCTGTATATTGCATATTATAGAGCTAATATCTATGTATCTTCTTTCTTATTAGCCTAATATGTATAATATCCTAATATAATTTACATTATATAATTTATAATATATTTATATTATATATAAATGAAGCACATAATAATATAAATATAAAATAAATAACATAATTATAAAATATCATAATATATAGCTTAACCAATACATTTATATTTTTATCTTTTTAAAATGTATATATTTAAATATACTTTAAAATGTGTATAATATATTAATGCATATAAATAATTTATAAGTAGACAAAAGATACCTATATAGAAGTGTGATGGAGAGTTCCACAACTTCCTTAGTACAATAATATTTAATTTGCTCCAAGATACCAATTTGCCAACCTGTAGCCAAACTCGTAGGAAAGATGGCAGTTGCTATTTGGTCCAGAAGAGTCATGGCATGAGCTGCTGCTTCAGCACAACAGGTATCTGAGACAGAAGGCTTGTATAATAATAACAACTCTAACAACTAATATTTATTAAGTGCTTAGCATGTATCAGTTATTGGGTAAGCACTTTGCATATGTTAGTTCATTTAAACTGCATAAATACTTGGGGATACTATTAAAGTTTGTATTTTACAGATGAGGAAAAAAGTCCTAATGAGGCTAAGTAACTTGCAGAGTTATGAAGCTAATAAATAGTAGGTCAGAGTTTGTACTCAAGCTGTCTAGTCATTCCGCAAGTTATAACAATGCCTGTCTGGTTCTGGTAATTCTCTGTCACATTTGACCAAATCCAGTTTTTAAAATCTGTTTACAGTTCCAGTTTTATTTGAGCCTCATGGCAAATCTTTGCATTGTAATCAACTGTTTTTATAGATAGCATCATTTCATAGAAATTGATGTGCCAAAAGCAAGGGGCCACTAGATCACTGGTCTGCAGATTCTTTGTGTAATATTCTTTCTAATCTATAACTGTGGCTCTCAGGGAAAGCCTGAAATCTGGCAGAGCTGAAAGATCAGAAATTTGATGTATTTGTCTGATGCTTACACTTTAATTCCAAATGCCAGTGCGAGTGTGTCAGTCCTATCTTTTCTTTCTGGTCAGAAGTGATTTTTTAATGAAATCTAAATTCTATGAATTAAATGACTCCAAATTACTTGTGAAATGTAACTCCCCTTTTTTTCTGTTAATGGCTGTTAAAGACCTTTCCTCAAGTGATAACATGTAGGCTAAAGAAAGAAGCAGCCACCAACTCCTTTTTCTAAAGCATGACCCAGGGATGGTTTTACTACACTTCTTTGCTAACACCTTCATTTATTTCTAAGCTCTGATAAGAACACAAACCTGTTCTATGATTTTGTTAGTAGCACACTCACTGCAAAAAGAGGCAGTTGTCTGACAAATAAAGGTTACGGGGAGTATAGACATACACATTTATCTTGCTGTGATTTCACAGTAAATGTCTCCTGTTAAGTAGCAAGCACAAAAGGGAAGAATAAAACCTTGTGTGTTCTGGATTGTCTGAGAGAAACTGGTAAAATATTTTGAAAATTCCCCTGTTCCATGTTTCATGACCAGCAGAAGTAAGTGAAAAGGAGAACAATTGTCTACTTCATTCAGTCCTTAAAACTTTTCCATATGAAGAAATGGAAGACGTAATGAAATAATTTGTTTATAGCTTAAATGACTAGTAACCTTGCATGAGCACTCCACTTCATAGTGCAAATTGGACATAGTGCAAATGTTCTGGGTAGCATACACCCTGAACGTCTAGAGCAGGGTTTGGCAAACCTTTCTATAAATGAACAGACAGTAAATATTTGGGGTTTTGTGGGCCATAAGATTTTGGATAATTAACTTTGTCATGGTGGCAGGAAAGCAGCTAAGACAATAGTAAATGAGCAGGCTCTGTGCTAACAGCTCAGAGCCTGGAGCCTGCTTTGGATTCTGTGCCTCCCTCTCTCTCTGACCCTCTCCTGCTCATGCGCTCGCTCTCTCTCTCTCTCTCTCTCTCTCTCTCTCTCTCTCTCTCTCTCACTCTCTCTCAAAAAGAAACATTAAATTAAAAAAATAAAATTTCTACCATATAATGGATTTCTGCTGGAACTACTGTCTGGCTTTATGATTTTGTCAGTCCAACAGGAGTCAGGTCATGATGGGAAATTCTGTCGACGGGTTCCTTTGCTGTGCAAAAGCTTTTTATTTTGATGTAGTTGCAGTAGTTTATTTTTGTTTTTGTTTCCTTTGCCTTAGGAGACATATCTAGAAACATGTTGCTGTGGCCGATGTCAGAGAATTTATTATGTTCTCTTCTAAGAGTTTTATGGTTTCAGATCTCACATTTAGGTTCTATGCATCTGGCATTTATTTCTGTGTCTAGTGTAAGAGAGTGGTCCAGTGTCATTCATTTTATTACATGTAGCTCTCCAGTTCTCCCAACACCACTTATTGAAGCGACTGTCTTTTCCCCATTGTATATTCTTGCCTTTTTTTGGTCATAGATTAACTGACCATAAAAGCATGGGTTTATTTTTGGGATCTTTATTCTGTTCCACTGATCTATGTATGTATTTTCATGCCAGTACTTCACTGTTTTGATTACTATAACTTTGTAGTATATCTTGAAATATACTAATAGGAGATAGCTTTAAATAGCTGTATAGTGCTTTGGAGAGTATGAACATTTTAAACAAAAATATAGTCACTTGATCTTTGAGGCCAAACTTTGTATTTCTACCAGTGTCCAGGCCTAGCCGTCTACCCACTGATTCTCCCACCAGGATCTGACATAAGTTCATCAATGCATTCTTTGATGAACAACATCTCCAATACTACAGATTTTGACATATTGTGTGATCCAAGTTGCTGACCCACTTGTACTGAGACTTAGAATTGCTGCACAGCCCTTTCTTTCTATAGACCCCAATCAAAGATGATACCCTTTCATGGCACCCAATGTTGAGTCCAGAGAAATATTCCTGGGTATGAAATGAGTTGTCTACAGAAAAAAAAAAGAAAAAACAGACTTCCAGAAATTAGATTTCTTTGTGAAAGAGGATGCGATAATAATTTGTCCTTTATTTTAAGGAAATACCTTGATGCATCCCTGATTTCTGGCCTCCTAAAATGTTTCACTAAAACATCAAAGTGGCAGATCTCTCAATATTCATAAGATTTATCTAGTCATCTCTGCAGAACTTATATCTTAAAGATTTTTGCATTTTAGTCACCTCTAGTTTATTCTGTTCAAACAGCATGATGCCAATGATGTATTAGATCAGTATGATATTCTGCAGGATTTCAGGATAGCTCAGATTTTTTCACTGTATAATGACAGAAAAAAGGAAAGTTAACACAATCGTGGGCTAAAATTATTGAGTATATTGTCATCTACTTATTGTGAATGTCAATTATTTCTGCTCTTCAATCCTGTTTCAGTATAAAAGAACACTCACCAAATTAATGGTCACACACCACGTACTGGTAACCATACTGTATCAATCTATGGGATGTATATGTATCTTGTTTGACATGGGATTGTGGCTACTCCTTGGTTAAGTGTGTGATAGTTTATATCACTGTTCAGGATCCACCTGGTTTTTACAGGGAACCAAACTACCAGATGAAACAGAACTATGAGGACTCTTACTCCTGCTTTCTTTATATTTTGATGCTTTAATCTCTGGGACTTGATGTTGTTTTTGATGAACTATCTTGGACAGGTGTGGGAGGCAGTTTCAGAGATTTCCCTTTGACTTCTCCACTGTATTAGCAATTACCCCATAAGCCAAAGACCCAGTGTGAGGGCTACCCCAATTGCCAAGGATGTCAATCACTAATATACATTCACACATTGAGGACACAGTCTCCAGGCAAGTTCATGAACACCGTGAACTCATTGTAATTCCAACTTTGGGGAACATGCTGATAGACATCCTAGTATCAGGATTTTTTATTTTTTATTTTTTTATTTATTTTTGAGAGAGAGAGAGAGAGAGACAGAGCATGTGTGTGAGACAGACACAAAGAGAGGGAGGCATAGAATCTGAAGGAAGCTCCAGGCTCTGAGCTGTAAGCACAGATGCCAATGCAGGGCTTGAACCCACAAACTGTGAGATCGTGACCTGAGCCGAAGTTAGACACCCAATCAACTGGGCCACCCAGGTGCACCCCTGTATCAGTGATTTTAAATATTGTGCTCTGCTTAATATCTCCACAACTCTCATTGACTTAAGACTCCCTGACTGCTACCCTGACCTCGCCATTTATTCTAACAATTGTGACATCCTAGTTTCTGGCAGTTAAGTCTGTCTTCTAGCTTCTATTGTTTTAGAGCCCCATCATCCCATTTGCCATCAATGAACCAAGTTCAGTTCCAGGCCACTGCAGTAAGACAAATATTACAATAAAGCAAGTCAAGTTAATTTTTTAGTTTCTCATTGCATATAAAAGTTTGTACTAGACATGTTATGTCTGTTGTGTTAAACATAACTTTATGTTAGACATGATTATACTAGCTATGGCTAAGTGTACAATGGCATTATGTTAAAAAAATCTGTGTACATACCTTAATTTAAAATGCCTTATTGTTGGGATGCCTGGGTGGCTTGGTTGGTTAAGCATCCAACTTTGGCTCAGGTCATGATCTCACAGTTCATGAGTTTGAGCCTCACTTCGGGTTCTGTGCTGACAGCTCAGAGCCTGGAGCTTCTTTCAGATTCTTTATCTCCTTCTCTCTGTGCTCCTTCCCTCTCTTTCTCTCTCACTATCTCTCTCTCTCAAATAAATATTTTTAAACGCTTCATTGTTGAAAAATGCTAACCATCATCTGAGCTTTCAGCAAGTCCTAATCTTTTTGCTGGAGGAGGGTCTTGCCTTGATGTTGATGGCTGCTGACTGATCAGGATGGTGGTTGCTTAAGGTTGAGGTGGCTGTGGACATTTAAAAACATAAGACAGTGAAGTTTGCCACATCAATAGACTCTTCCATTCATTAATTTCTCTGCAGCATGAGATGCTATTTGATACACCTTTACTCACACTAGAACTTTTTTCAAAACTGGAGTCAATCTTCTCAAACGTTTTTATCAACAAGGTTATGTAATATCCTAAATCTCTGTTGTCATTTCAAGTCTTCACAGCATCTGCAGCAGGAGTAGATTCCATCTCAAGAAACTGCTTTCTTGCTCATCTATAAGAAGCAACTCTTCACACATTCCAATTTGATGATGAGATGTAGCAAGTCAGTCCTATCTTCAGGCTCCTCTTCTAATTCTAGTTCTCTTGCTGTTTCCAGCATATCTGTAGTTACTTTCTCCAGTGGAGCCTTGAAACTATAAAAGTCTTCCATGGAGGTTAGAACAAACTTCTTACAAACTCCTGTGAATGTAGATATTTTTACCTCTTCACATGAATCACAAATGGCATCTAGAATGGTGAATCCTTTCCAGAAAGTTTTCTACATACGTTACCCAGATCCATCAGAGGAATTACTATCTGTGGCAGCTATAGCCTTATGAAATGTATTCCTTAAATAATATGATGCAAAATTTGAAATTACTCTTTGATCTGTGGGCTGAAAAATGGATACTGTGTTAGCAGGCATGAAAACAGCATTAATCTTGTACATCTCCACCAGGGCTCTTGGGTGATCCAGCACACTGTCAAAGACCAGTACTATTTTTAATGGAATCTTTTTTTCTGAGCAGGAAATCTCATCTTGGACTTAAAATATTCAATAAACCAAGTTGTAAACAGCTGTGCTGTCATCCAGGCTTTGTTTTTCCATTTATAGAGTCCAGGTAGAGAAGATTTAGCATAATTCTTAAAAGCCCTAGGATTTGTAGACTAGTAAATGAGCATTGGTTTCAACATAAAGTCACCAGCTACATTAGTCTCTAACAAGAGAGTCAGACTGTCCTTTGAAGCTTTGAAGCAAGGCCCTGACTTCTCCTCTCTAGCTATGAAAGTCCTAGATGGCATCTTCTTCCAACAGGAGGCTGTTTCATCTACAGTGAAAACCCGTTGTGTAGTATAGCCACCTTCATTAACTACCTTAGCTGGCTCTGCTGGATAACAAGCTGCAGCTTCTGCATCAGCACTTGCTGCTGCATCTAGCACTTTTATGTTATGAAGATGGGTTCTTCCTTAAACCACATGACCCAACCTTCAAATTTTTCTCCTGCTGCTTCCTCATCTCTCTCAGCCTCTGTAGAACTGAAGGGAGTTAGGGCCTTGCTCTGGAGTAGGCTTTAGCTGAAGGGAACATTGTGGCTGGTTTAATCTTCTATCTTCTTCATGTCAACAATAAGGTTGTTTTACTTTCTTATAATTCATGTGTTCACTGGAGCAGCACTCTTAGTTTCCTTTAAGAATTTCTCCTTTGCATTTGCATCTTGGTTAACTGGTGAATAAGGCCTAATTTTCAGCCTATCCTGGCTTTTGACATGTTTAGATGAATCATTTCTAACTTTTGATCAAAAGTATGCTTTTCTTTTCACTTGAACACTTAAAGGCCAATTGTTAGTTATTAATTGGCCTCATTTCAATATTGTTGTGTCTCAGGGAATAGGGAGGCCTGAGGAGAGGAAGAGAGATGGAGGAATGACCAGTCAGTAGAGCAGTCAGATCATACACATTTATCAATTAAGTTTGCCTTCTTATATGGGCCATTCATGGTGCTCCAAAACAATTACCATAGTGACATTAAAGATCCTTAATCACAGATCATCATAATAAATATAATAATTAAAAAGTTTGAAATGCTCTGAGAATTACCTAAGTATGTCATAGAGACCTGAAGTGAGCAAATGCTGTTGAAAAAAGAAAGGTGCCTATAGACTTGCTCTCTTCAGGGTTGCCAATTTGTAAAAAAAAAAAAAAAAAAAAAAAATCTATGAATTACTATGTGCAATAAAACAAAGTGCCAAAATGAGGTATGCCTGTATTAGAGTTCATCATGTAGTACATAGCCCCCTAACTGGCACATAGTAAATAAGTGGGTCCAGAAAGGTGCATTTCATTTCTTTTCTAGTTTATTCTGTACATTCTTTCCCAAGGGCTAGACTTGGGAACAAGTTTATGTAAAGTGCTCCTTCAATTAGCCTTTAATTCCTGGGAAGGATGGCATGTGAAATTGACTTCTAAAAAGGTTTCATCCAAGATGATTTAGATCCTGAACATTATTGAAAACGTTGCATTTATTCTAAGAAGTAGTACTATGTTTTTCAGTTCATACCAATGATTGACTATTTCCTGTGATAAAACTTTACAATTCATGAAGTCATAGAACTTTAGCTAAATGTCCATTTATGCTTGTGGACCTGTGAACTTTAGTGTAGGTAGGTAACAACATCTTATTAGTAGATAAAATAATGATTAACAGAAGCCAAAGTCCAAAAACAAGTCCTTAGCTGAATAAAAAACAGTCTTGGTTGTGTGCAAACTGGCTAAGTAAATATTTTAAACATTTTAATAAAGTTAAGATTTTCTTATAAGATTCTTGTAAGTTGCTGTATTTATAACATTATAACCTCAGCAGTAAGACCATTTATTGAGTTATAATTTATTAAACCTCATTTGCATACCTGGTATTAATTATCTTATCCATATAACCATAATACTATTCTTAATATTGATTATCTTAAGTACTTTAGAGGCATTGTCTTATTTAATCTTCACAACTACCTTTCAAATTGTTGTTCTTATTTTACAGCTAGGGAAACCAAGTCTCAGTTTTCATAACTTCCCTCAAACTCATAATGTGGAACAGAGCTTGAAAAAGAATACAGATTTGACAAAAGCCATGATCTGTCTACCATGATACCTTGTCTTCATAAAAGTAAACTTTTATTTCTGCCTTACAAGATCACAAGTTGATTTTTAAAAGCCCCCATCCCCCTTTATTTTTTCCTTGATTATATGCCAGATTTGCCAGTTCAGTGGTTACTCAAGACCAGAACCCTTAAATCAAGCATAAGATGTCTCTCTCTTAGGGAAGGAGCATGTCAGGCATACAGTAAATGAACAGACAGCTACACTTCCTAAACATTGAATTGTTCTGTTGAGTAGGAGCAGAGTCAGTGGATTCTTATGAATACATCATATAGAAGCTCCTAGGTTTAATACATAGACAAAATCAAACACAAATGTTTCTAATTTTAGGTATTATGAGGATTACTTACTTGGTCTTCTGTTTTTTTTCCCCTTTGACAGTGAGGTTGACCTTAATTCCATGGGCAGTTGGGGCATTTTCCCTCTCTAGTGACTATAAATAAACACATTAAGAAGTCAGGCTCAGTAGAGCATCAAAGCATATCAGCCGCAGTGTAGGTGTTCCTCCACCTGGGTGGGAATGCTGTGTGGGAGGGTGCTTTTTCACAAGATGTTGCATGATGGGCCCCTTCTTGATCTCAAGCATTTCCCCAGTGAAGGCACTGCCAGAGAGTGGGGGCGGAAACCAGAACATTCCGCAACCTCTTGTGATCAGAAACAAAGTACCAATCACTGGCCTAAAAGTTGGCCTGAGGCAGTTGCAGGAATTCAGTGAAATTTATTCTCACACTGTCCAGTGCCCAACTGTTTATCCCCTTATAGAGAGGGTGACTATTTGTCTTGGTCTGCTTGGGACAGCCTCAGTTTACATTTCTGTCCCAGGATCATACCACTACCTTTTTCACTGTCAGTAGTCCCAGTGAAGACAATGTATTATAAATTACATGATAACTTTATTTAGAAACAGCCCTCCTATCTTCCCATCTCCACACCCCTACACGATAATGAATATCTCAGGAGTAAGAACCAGGTTTCATTTACCCTTGCATACTTTCTGAGCACTTCACTCTGACCGTTTTATGTAGTTTGTACTCAACAAATGCTTGCTTTATTAAATTGAATCCATATGAATACTCCCATAGTGAAGAAAGAAAGAAAGAAAGAAAGAAAGAAAGAAAGAGGGAAAGAAAGAAAGAAAGAAAGAAAGAAGGAAAGGAAGGAAGGAAGGAAGGAAGGAAGGAAGGAAGGAAGGAAGGAAGAAAAGAATAAGAAAAGAGAAAGAAAACAATATGCATTAACTATTGTGTGGTAGACAGTGTCTTAGGCAATGATTTATATTATTTATATTTATATTTGGAACTCATAACTACGCTGCTAGGCATTCTCATTTTACTGAAGAGGAAATTCAGAGAAATTAAGTAATCAGACTAAGTTGTATGGTCAGAAAATAATGTAGCAAAAATGCAGTCCAGTTCCATATCATGTCTAAGCTCAAGATACTATTATCATTCTCCCTGCTTCCCCCTGAAGGGTTTATGTCCGTACCCTTGTGTAATGCTTTCCCAGTTTATAATCCATAATGGTATGGAAACCTCAAAACAGACTTTGAGGTAGGTAGTTTCATCTTCATTCTACAAGTTAAAAAATGTTTTAATGTTTATTTTTTTTTGAAAGAGAAAGAGAGACAGAGCATGAAAAGAGGAAGGGCAGAGAGAGAAGAAGATGCAGACTTGAAGCAGGCTCATGGCTCTGAGCTGGCAGCACAGAGCCTGACACGAGGCTCAAACTCAGGAACTTTGGGATCATGATCGGAGCCGAAGTCAGATGCTTACTGACTGAGACAGCCAGGTGCCCCTCTGCAAAGTTTTATTTGTTTGTTTTGCTCAAGGTCACACTGAAGATTAACAGTAGAACTGGTCTCAGTTCCTTTTACTCAAATCCCAAATTCCTTTGATCTAATATTTTTATAAATACTGAAAATGGAGAAGTACGTTAGTTGGTGATATGTTCAACATCTTGTAATTAATTGTGCTCTCCCCACTTCATGCCAACCCTCCTTCCTCAGTTAGACTGCATACAACCTGTTAATTTGTACTGATGATGAATTCTTACAAACAGTACATTTCTTTGGCTTGTAATGTTTTCCTAAAATTGTTATCAAAAGCACTTCGGGTTAAAAATGTCACAGTATCATATCTTTCCCAGTTAATAATTTTTGTTACTAACTCATGCTTTCCCATTAGGAATACCTCAGTATCCCCTGACAGACCTCACAAACCTCAAGTAAAATCTATTAATTTGGAAAGATATTTGGCAGGAACAAGGAGTGGGATTTTGAACATGAAATATAGTAGGTAAACACATGAAAATGTCATCCATATACACATTTCCATACAAAGATACATTTTAAAACAAATAGACAGTAGCTACTTGAACTCATGTTTGTCCCACGAAGGCACTGGTATGATAAGTGTTTTTCCATAAACCCTTTCTCTAATCCTCTAGAATTTTAAAATACAGAGCACACAAAATTGCTTGCAAATGTGTTTTCTTGCACATCCTTCTTGAAGTCCTAGTTGTTATGACATTCCATAACATTTTTGGCATCATGGAGGGACTGAAATAATTCTGATCTGTGTAAGCTTAGAACATTTATAAAAGTAAGCCATACACTTGCTTTTTAGAACGCAAAAGTGACAAGAAGTTACCTAGAAGCTGCGAGGGCTACAAATACCTACAGAATCACAAAACAAAGGTGGTGGTAGTCTTACCTGACAGATTTCAGCTGA
The DNA here is from genome assembly GCF_006229205.1 of Suricata suricatta. Classification (NCBI taxonomy): domain Eukaryota; kingdom Metazoa; phylum Chordata; class Mammalia; order Carnivora; family Herpestidae; genus Suricata; species Suricata suricatta. Next base: position 32,848,906 of record NC_043710.1, read on the forward strand.
GCTAGAATTTTTACCACATTTGTAAGAGCATTCCTATCCCAATACACCAAAAACTCACCTAAAAAGAAAGAAAGTGATATGAAATCTAAAACGTGACAAATTATACCGGAACAATGAAACCTAAGGGATTTCTGTAATTTAGACATTGCATATGCAGAAGAGAGCACAATCCAAGAAAATTCCAAGTCGGGAATCTGACTTTTGTTCCCCTGGATTGGGAAATAAATAATTACAAGTGATACTGTGGCTCCTCCTATGTTGTTTCCCTATAGTCTTCCCTCTTTCCAGAATAGTGTTCCACGTGTAAGTACAAACGTTGAAATGTGACAGCTGTCACTTATACAGTGACGGACATCAGTTTTGAAGTTCTTATGATGTGCAAATACTGAGTTTATCTTATCTCTAGTATTCACTGCAGTCTAGTGAAAAAGGGTCTTAATTCTATTTTGAAGATGAGCAATTGAGTGTCAAAGAAATGAAACACCTTGTTTAAGCTAATAATATTATAAATGGCTGAGCAAAAATGTGAGCTTAGCTCTGTCTCAAATCCTCCAGTCTTCAATATTAAGATTCCCCACTTATTGACACATAGTATGTATCTTTACTTGATGATCACATAGAAGTTTGTTAATATGTCCCAAAACCAGAAGCAGAGGCACCCAGAGAAAGCTTCAATAAAAAGAGTCACTATTGGAAAAACTGTATGGTGTAGTTACCATGCAGTGGTATCTGATGGTGACAGGAATGGCGTGAAGAACCTAGAATTGGTAGGAAATTAGGAACAAGGGAGTTTCCATGGTAAACGATAAAATTACATCAGAATTTGCCAACTATAGGGGTACCTGTATGGCTCAATTGGTTAACCATCTGACTTCTGCTCAGGTCATGATCTCATGCTCTGTGAGTTCAAGCCCCACATGGGGTTCGGTGCTGACGGCTCAGAGCCTGGAACCTGCTTTAGATTTTGTGTCTCCCTCTCTCTGCCCCCTGCCTTCTCACCCTCCGTTTCTCTCTCCCTCTTTTTAAAAAATAAATAAGCATTTAAATTAAAAAAAAAAAAGAACTTGCCAACTATACTGTATTATTCAAGTGCATTTCCAAAGAGACTCAATAATAAAAGTCACTTAATATTAACACTTTGTTGAATTGAATTGAAATTTTCTTTCTTTCTTTCTTTGGTACTTGAGAATATGACAGTATTACAGAACACAGGCAACCTTGGTTATCATTGCTCTATTTCACTGGGGATGTATTGATTATCACTGTTCAGATTGACAGGACAGAAAGACCTAGATTTTTCTTCAATGTTTTTGAAAAATCTCTCTATTAAACCTGGAAAGTGAGTAAGCTGAAAATGTCTTTGTAAGAAATACTCAGCACAAACAGCATAGATTTCAGAGTTGTCTAGGCTATGCTTGGTCTAAAACCACTACTCAGCAGCTATCTGACCTTGCTCTTGATCTTGGATAAAGCACTTTTATGTACATTTTTTTCCATTTGTAAAATGAGACTATTGACACTAATTTTTACAGATTTTTATTTTTTATTTTTTTAATTACAGATTTTATAGCCATAAGGACCAAAATGATATCAAATATCAAAGTGTCAGACACATAGCAAATTCTGTCTCATTTTTGAAGCTTATTCAAAAGTTCTATTTTAATGCCTGGAAGTCTAAACTAAGCAAGAAATGTTTTCCTGGGGTGCCTGGGTGGCTCAGTTGGTTGAGCGTCCGACTTCAGCTCAGGTCATAATCTCACAGTTCGTGGGTTGGAGCCCCATGTAGGGCTCTGTGCTGACAGCTCAGAGCCTGTAGCCTGCTTCCAACTCTGTGTGTTCCTCTCTCTCTACCCCTCCCCTGCTCATGATCTGTCTCTGTTTCTCAAAAATAAATGTTTAAAAGAAAGAAATGTTTTACCTTTATATTTATTTAGCAAATCAAGCCCATAGCAGATCATGCACGTGTTTTCCCTTTTGCTGTTCTATAATGGAGGGTCTGCTTGGTACTTAGGGCAGTTAGTGAAGGACATTGACCCTCATGCTCAGTTGCCCTTCCAATTGGATATTCCTTTAGAATGTTCTACCGCTGCAATGCCAGTAGTCTGTTTTAATATTAAATAACATTATCTGCTGGACTTTGAAATTTGCTTCTTCAAGGTTTGAGTCACTGTCTCTTCAGCTTAGCTGAGTGCATGGAGAATGAGTGAATGAAGTTTTAACTATAGTCTCTTTTAGCTACAATGACTTTGAGAAGTTGATTGTTTGGAATATACATTTCAGTTTTACATGGAAAATGTACATGGAGGTAGATCAATATTCCAGCTTTAAAAAAATCTTGAAAGTTTTTCTTTGAGTTTTTCCTTTTTTTTCCAGTAAGACAGGAATTAAACATAGATTATGAAGATGGAATGGATCCCTGGAATTTATACAATTTAATTTAAATTGTTGAGTGTCTACTATGGGACAGAAACTTCTGGGTACTGAGATTAACTCAGAGGACAAAACTGACAAGGCCCTTTAGAAAGCTTTGACTTTAGTGGAAGGATGTTGATATTTAAAATATTATATAGTATATTAGTAGAGAATACATTTTTGAAGAAAAAATAGAGCATACAAAGGAGATTTGGAAGTGGTTGTTTGCACTTTAAATAGATTAATCAAAGAAGGTGACATTTGAGCAGACTTTAAAAGATGATTTAGTCATTTATATTAATCTAAGTATCTAATTATTAAAATGATATACCATCTTTTTTTTTATAAATATGGTAACTAAGAACCAAATAAATAGTACAAAATCACAAGACAGCTCAGAGACAGGATAGAGAAAGAAATTTGGTCTCCTGTTGCAGGTAAGTGTTTTCACTATTTTACAATAGGGGTTGGAAACATTTTTCTTTGTGAGAATATGTAAATAAAATTCAAATGTCAAATTACAGTGCCCCAAATCCTCCAACCTTCTCATATTGCTTTTCCTTTTATTAAAAAAAAAGTTTATTTATTTATTTATTTATTTAGAGAGAATGTACTCACACATGAGCCTGGGAAGGGGCAGAGAGTGAGGAGACAGAGAATCTTAAGCAGGCCCTGTGCTTTGACATGGGGCCTAATCCCAAAAACCAGGAGATCATGACCTGAGCCAAAATCAAGAGTCAGAAGCTCAACAGAGTGAGCCATCCAGGTGCCCCACTCTTTCTTTTAATAGAAAAGAAAAGGAAAGGAAAAGAAAGGAAAGGAAAGGAAAGGAAAGGAAAGGAAAGGAAAGGAAAGGAAAGGAAAGGAAAGGAAAGGAAAGGAAGAAGGAAGGAAGGAAGGAAGGAAGGAAAGAAGGAAGGAAGAAAGAGAAGGAAAGGAAAGGAAAAGCAAGAAAAGGAAAGGAAAGAAGAAAGAAATGCAAAAACACAAGCACAAGACCAAAAAACAGAGAGACAAGAAAGCTCAGTCTCCTGACTTTGATAGACTATGGTACCAAGTAGTCTTCACCCACCTCAATCACAAAGATTATAAAGACTGTCAGGAAGTCTTTCTCCAGTTTTTGTTTCTTCTGGATTCTCTGTCTCCCCTAATGTGTCATATTTCCTTCAACAATTTTCCTTTCTTATCCCCCAGGTTGAACCCAAAGATGAACACAACCTCTTTTCCCTGTAGTGTAATGTTGAAACACCAATATAATATCCATGATGTAGCAGCTTTTCCATAAAGATTGTGGGTAATAAAAGAGAATCACTTCAGCACAATATGGTTTACAATATGGTATTACTTACTTAAAGTTGATAAGAGAGCAGATCTTAAATGTTCTCACCCCTGACCTCAAAATGGGAAATGATGGAATCAACTTACCCTGCTGTGGTAATCATTTTGCAATATATAAGTGTATTAGGTCATCACATTGTATGTCTGAAACTTACACAATGTTATATGTTACTTATATCTTAATGAGCTAGAAAAAATTAAGACTCAATATGAGTTAGTCTCATTGCTAGAATCCTTTTGGCTCTCCTTATATTGGTCTTGAGTTATCCTCACTGGTTTTGAGAGATATCTCTGCCACCAGCCAGATTCCTGTACTGTTTCTTTGTCTTCACTCCTATTCCATGTCCCCAACACCATACCCTAGATGTCTAGTCTTGTCAGTTTCTTTACCCTTTCCTCCCTTTGGTAGCATTTAATTTTCCCAAATTCTTTTCCTTTTTCCTATTAGAATTTGTTCCAAGCAAGGTGCAGAACTAAGGAGACTATTAATGATAACAACAAACAATCTAACCTATTACATGGTGGGTAATTGAATAGTGCAGCATCTTTAGGGAAGAATGTGTCGGGAGGGCAGGCCTGACATTTTACCCTCTAACAAAGGTCACAGCACATATGAATGAATAGGTACAAGTGTTTGCAAAAGGGAGCTGGAGATACTGGGGTTTCTTCAGATCAAAGAGGTACATTTCCTCTCCCTTCCATGTTAATATTTTTGATGTAGAGATGCACCTTCTAATTGATATAGCTGTTAAGTGTGCTGGTTCTTTTGTTTTCACTGAAAAGTTATTAATAAATTGACTCTATGTCTTATAATCATCATGAACCTTGCTCAGAGTGAGCTTCAATGGGAAATAAAGAGTTTGAAGACGTTGAATGCTACTAAAAGGAGAAAAAGATTTTTTAAAATGGGAAATAGCTGAGAATAAAATTAATAAGTTGATGCTGTGGCTTACAGTCAGCAAAATATTGAAAGCAAGGAATATTTTGCGATGAGAGACATGAAATTTCCTTCACATGTCAAACCATTAACCATTCTGCTTCTTCACGATTTTGAAATCCAAGATGAATAGAAGTTTCATAGGCAATACTGTTTCATTTATTTATTTACTTATTTATACTGAGAGAGAGAGAGGGAGAGAACATGCAAGTGGGGAAGGGACAGGGTGGGGAGTGGGCGAGAGAATCCAAGCAGGCTTTGCACCACCAGTGCAGAGCCTAATGAAGTGTTTGAACTCATCAACCATGAGATCATAACCCTAACTGAAGTTGGATGCTTAACTCACTGAGCCACCCAGGCACGCCCTGACAATACTGTTTCTGGATGATTGTTCACTAGAAAGAGCAGTACTCTTTGCCTTGTCAGCTGTAAGCTTCTGGTAGTTAACCCTGGGACCTCATAGATATAATGATAATGTTTAGAACAAGTATTCACCTGACCTGAACAAGTTGTTTGTGGATTGAATATTAACACTTAGCTGGTGTTAATATTAAAATATAAAGTAGTCAAGTCTCTGAAAGCCAGAGTTCTGATTTTCTGCTGAGACTATTGCAAAACAAAAACCTGTTATATAATTTAAATACCTCATGATAAAAATAATTAGAACCTTGGGGTGCCTGGTTGGCTCAGTCAGTTAAGTGACCGACTTCAGCTCAGGCCAGGATCTCATGGTTCATGGATTTGAGCCCCGCGTCGGGGTCCTTGCTGACACCTCAGAGCCTGAAACCTGCTTCAGACTCTGTGTCTCCCTCTCTCTCTGATCTTCCCCTACTTGTGCTTTTTGTCTCTCAGTCTCTCAAGAATAAATAAATGTTAAAATTTTTTAAAATAATTAAAAGCTTCGGTTAAAATAAAAAAAAAAAACAACTAAAGACCTATTTCCCATTAACACTGATTATACCAAGTCTGCAAAGTTAGAGAAGGAATTTTAACAACTGGATGCAGATAGCTCCTGGCAGAGACTTTGTAACCAGAGTAATTATTTGTAACTAAAAGCATATTTTGTCCATCAGAGCTTCCCGTGGCCTAATTTAAATCCATGGAGTAAAGTTGGGAGTGAAGACAGTATCCAGACTAAACAAATAATCAAAGATTTATTCCTTTATCCAGATGTCAAGAGCAAAATCAGAATTTCCTCTGTTTGACGGAAAATGTTTCTGATTTGGGGCATATTGAATAATTTATGTTTTCTTCTTTTGCTTTTTAAATTATATCCTTATTTTCTATAGTAGCCACCATTTCTTGGGCATTATGGACCAGGCTTCATGCCTCTGTCTTCCAGAAGCTGGTCGTCTACAACAATTAACTGACGCAGACAGATCCACATATACATTCTTTAAAATAGGCAAGGATTCTTTCAGAATTCAAAATGAGTACCACAGGATGCTGCTTCCCACAGAAGCTGAGGTAGAGTGAGCAGGAGTGAGTCAGGAAAGGTTCCACAGAGCAGAGGAAGCAGGAACTAGATCCTGTGAAAAGACTAGACTTTGTAGAGCTAGGGTCAGGGAAGACCACTGAGAAAAAGAAGTATGAACAAAATGGGGAACTGTCCCCTCAGAGGTTTGCTGGGGATACTGCAGAACAATTGGCAGCCTAACAAGAACAGAAACAGGAACTGTACTGGATTTTCATCTCTTTTCTCATTTGTCCAAGCGGTAATCTGACTTATCCTCTGGGTACACGTGTCGTAAATGTCCAAATGAAGGGGAGACTGGGAGATAAAACTGAGGACTACAGATGTTTTATTAATAATTTTAAAATGGTAAATCAACGGAGTCAAGAGACAATCAACCATCTGTTCAGGGGTACTCCACTATGAACATGAATAATGGCCAATGAGGTAGATGTTATTATCTTTCATTTTACAGATCAGGAGAAACAAGGTAGCAAGTTTGAGACACTTAAAGATTTCTAGTAACACTTGTAAGGTCTTAGTATCCCCATGTTCCAGTTTGAAGCTCAGAAAGGTTAAATGATTTGCCAACTACACAACTTGCTTGCACTTAGAGCCAACTTGAGCAAAGGTCTCCTGAATACCAGTCCTTTCCTCTTTTCCCTCCACACCCGCTGCTTCAGGCAATCACGGGCACCCATCCTTCACCCTCCCTTACTCGGGCTGAGACACCACTAAGGGTGGTGTTGTGTATTACAGATTCCATTTCACTAATTTAAAATGCTGAGATGGTCAACTTGTATCACTTCCATTTTTTTCCCCAGTAATGTTTAACCTTAAGTTAAAAAAAAAATCTGGAAGATAAAAGAGCATGTTATCTGGCGAGTTCATTCCACCCACATGGTTATTAATTTCAGAACACATCTAAATTCCTTCTCTGTGGCACATGCTTTAGTCCAGGAGCAGACAGCTCCTGGCTGGGGTCAGATTTCAAGTTCTCATCTGTTGGTACCAATACCACTACCAGATTCTTCTTTGTAGTCAACTCTTGGGGTCTTCCCTGAATACGACTTGGGTCTGAAGATCTATCCAAGTGCCTGTCGTCATCAGTCTTTTCAGAAAATCATAGCCTTCACTCTTGGCAAAACGTCTACTGTACTGAGCTTTGCTTTTGGAAACAACTTCTCCCTGAGACCTGATTTAAAGAAACTCTCTGCCATACTTCCCAGCATGGAGGTGAAGAACTTCGCAGTTTGGGATTACGTCGTATTTGCAGCCCTCTTTGTCATTTCCTCTGGAATTGGGGTGTTCTTTGCTATCAAGGAGAGGAAAAAGGCAACTTCAAGGGAGTTCCTGGTTGGGGGAAGGCAAATGAGCTTCGGCCCTGTAGCTTTGTCTCTGACAGCCAGCTTCATGTCAGCTGTCACTGTCCTGGGGACACCCTCTGAGGTTTACCGCTTTGGGGCATCGTTTGTGCTCTTCTTCATTTCATATACATTCGTCATCATCCTCACCTCAGAGCTCTTCCTTCCCGTGTTCTACAGATCTGGCATCACCAGCACTTACGAGGTAAGACAACTATTCCCTGATGTGGGAAACAAAGGTAGAAAGAAACGCAGATAAAATTAAATTTCCTTCTAACCTGCAGCCCATTGACAAATACTTAAGGCAGGTGGACTAGAACAATTCTCCAGGAACTCACAACTGTCTTTCTGTTCATGTTCTGCTAGAGGGTGAAACCACCTTAACTTGCAATAGCTAGGCCTGAGGATCCCGTGAGTCTCCTTTAACATATAAAAGTCCTTTTGGAAACTTCCCCTTGACTTTGCCTCCCCCAGCTCCCAAGTGTATAATCAGTCACTCCTCACAACCCCAGAGCAGCTCTTTCTGCCCGTGGGTTCTTGCCTGGTCCCATGATTTAATAAAAGAACACCTATTTGCACTGAAGACATCTCAAGAATTCTTTCTTGACCACTGGGTCTGCACCCCAACACTTCAAAACACATCATTCTCTTCTTCACTTTGGAAGGAATTGCTCTTTTCTCTCCACTTGGACATTTTTTGTTATTCTTTTTTTTTCTTCTAATAACATACATCATCTTAACAACACATTGTAGTTCAAAAACATTTATTTTCAGGACAATTACATATCACAATAAAATACATTTTATTGTTATTGGGAAAAATTATCTTTGGATATACAACTGTTTTTCTATTTGTAAGATGAAAATCTGGAGCCAATCCCAGAAAGCTATTTCGATGATTAGAGGAGAACCTATCTGTAACCACGTTATGCATGGCCTGACTTGTAAGAGCGTTTCAATGAGAGAGAGCTAAAGTCATTATCTGTATTATTGACATCATTATTCTAAAAAGTATTCAGAACATATACTGTAAATATTGTCATTTTCCAGATAAGAACAATGAAACTTACATAAATGACTTAGTCAAAATAAAGCCTACTGTGAGCCCATTTTGTCTTTATCCCTTTCCATCATATAGTAGATGAGTATTACAATCTTCCAATTTTCAATGGAGAAATGGTCATGTGTTTTAAAAAATTAGAAAATATTCCAAAGGGGGGAATATTTGAATAATAGAAATATGGGGATTATGTTAGTGAAAAGAAAATGAGGCAGTGGCAGTTTGATTTTATAATAATTCTCTAGAAAAATAGCATGTTAAAACTTAAATTTGAATGTCCAATATTTAAGCATGATCCTAAATCAATTTATCAGTTTATTTTCCTTATCTAATATCATCCCTACTAAGTCACAGCAGAGGACTCTTAACAGACCTAACAGATCTTTTTTTTATTTAACTCCCTAAATTAACTGATTATAAGAGATTACTCTAGACTTCAAAGGCCACTTAGGCACAAACTTTCCAGAAAGCTTTAAAACTTACTATTCCACAGATAATCATACCCTAAATATCCAACCTCCAATTCCCCTCCCCACCAAAACTAAGTAATCAGAATTAGGTAATACAACAGTTACTTTCTGGGATGTCATTCAAGGGAAAATGACTAAATTTTACTTAATCCTAAAATACATATGCACATGTCTTTATTGTTTATCAGTGTACTGCTAAAAACATAAATATATCCTTGGTTTTTTCCATTCAGACATTAAGGTTTGACTCCCAAAGGCATTGCTAGCATTAAAAGAAAGAAAGAAAGAAAAAAAGACTACCTAAGTAACTGCTAGATAAAGAGAAAGACCAAGAGAAAGAGAAAGAGAAGAGTCAGAAAACAGGAGTTCAATTTCAAAGTCCATTACTTAATAACAGGATGACTTTGTGCAAGTTAGTGAGTATCACCTCCAGCTTTCAGACAGGAAATCATAACTCCCTTCTTTCATGCAGGTTTACTTAAGTGTAAAAGAGCTTTTCAAATTATTAAAAAATATAGCCAAATGTGGAAAATCATTTTTACAACAAATTCAAGTCTATTCAATACTCATTAAGCATCTATGTTCTAGGCACACTCTAGGTCCCAGAGATGAAACACTGAGCCCAAATCCTGCTCGCATGGCACTTGCTTTATGACAGAGAAGGTGATCAGTAAACATACAATGTAACAGAATCATAACAGGAAAGTATTTGCTATTTAGCTGTGTGTTGAGCACTGCTCTAGCTCTAGATACTTTGCATGTATTAAATCATTTGGCCTTCAAATAACCTTTTTAGATAAGTTCTATTATTACCATCCCACTTAACAGACTAGAAAAATGAGGCACAGACAGTTAAGTCACTTGCTCAATGTCACACAGCTAGCAAGTGGCAGTTTTTCAAACCTCGGCAGTCTAATTTTTATTTTTTTTAATGTTTATTTTTGTAAGGAGAGAGAGAGAAAGAGAGAGTACCAGGGAGGGACAGAGAGGGAGACAGAATCTGAAGCAGGCTCCAGGCTCTGAACCGTCAACCAGGAGCCCGATGCAGGGCTTGAACCTACCAACCGTGAAATCATGACTTGAGTCTAGGTCGAATGCTTAACTGACTAAGCCACCCAGGTGCTCCAGGACCGTCTAACTTTAGAGATTGAATGCTGAATCACAATGATATTGTGCCCTACTCAATAAGATAGAGGAAAGGTAAATAGGATAATGTAGACTGTAAGAGTTCTGCTTTGGGTGCAGAATGTCGGTAATTCACATAGTGTGGTTAAGTAAGACTTCAATGATAATGGGACATTTCAGGGGGGACCTATAGAAAGCAAGCAATTACACCAAAAGAGGGAAGAACATCTGAAGCTAATCACAGAAGCAAAGGCCCTAAGAGGGAAGTGTGATTAGCATGTTTGAAGAACACATAGAAATCAGTGTACTTGATGAGTGAGCCAAAGGGAGAAAGGAGAAAAATGAGATCAGAGAGGTAGAAGCCCATTACAAGGAGTAGCAGTTTTAGTGGACGTGGTGTCAACACAGGGAGTTTAAATATTTTATGGAGCAATTGGGTTGTCACGATGATTGGGGGGCACTACTGAAATTTATGGAGCTTGGGCAGGGTCACCGGGTATCTTGCAGTATATAAACACGTATATATAATAAATAATTGTACCATGTGTTTAATGATTTTTTAATGCCCTCATGTTTAAAACCTACTGCAAATGAAATTAGTAGTACTTTACTACATAATAATGTTAATTTTTAAAAATAAGAAGTTATCCACACAGTATAAATTAGTATATTTTCCCCAAATTAAAATGGAGTAAAAACATTGTCTTGAAATTATTGAAAAATTTACTGAGCAATCTATTCCAGATGTGCTACTCAATACACAGTTGGCTGTAAGTAGTTTTAGTCAAGTGATTGAGTTACCACATTAAACCAATTGTAAATATGTAACTGAGGAGATTTGAGACTGCCTTTCAATTATTAAATTAATATAGATACAGGAAATGTAAGGGTTTCACTGATTTTAAATTATAGAGTTTGTTGCCCTCTACATATTTTATTTTGTTTTTAAATGTTTATTTATTTTTGAGAGAAAGAGAGGAAGCAGGGGAGGGGCAGAGGGAGAGGAGGACAGAGGATCCAAAGTAGGCTTTGCGCTGACAGCAGTGAGCCCGATGTGGGGCTCGAATTCACAAACTGAGATATCATGACCTGAGCCCAAGTTGGATGCTCAACCGACTGAGCCAGCCAGGTGCCCCCACCCTCTACATCAGGTTGTGTAAACTGCATAGGAGGTTATTTGAGGATGGAATTCTGCTTTGTAAGAACTGGCAGTATGACACAGGGGTTAGAAGCTTGGACTCTTTGCTCAGTCTAGGTGGCTTTGAGTGCTAGCACTGCCACCTACCAGCGGCGTGACTGGGAAAATTGCTTAACTTCTCTGTACCTGGTTTCCACATACGTGAAACAGTCATAATAAAAGCACCTGTCTCAGAGGATGTCGGTGATCAGTAAATTAGGTGTTACGTGCAAATATATTTTTTAATGTTTATTTATTTTTGAGAGAGGGAGTCAGAGCACAAGTAGGGGAGGGGCAGAGAGAAACGGAGACACAGAGCCCTACCTGGGGCTCGAACTCACAAACTGTGAGATCAAGACCTGAGCTGAAGTTGGACTTCCAACCGACTGAGTCACCCAGGCGCCTGTACAAGCAAATACTTCTAACAGATGCCGGCAAATGGTAAATGCTGCATAGGAGTTTGTATAGTTGTTGTTGTTGTTACTGTCCCAAATTTATACCACTTAAGCTCTTTGTAGCAACTTGAGATTATATTTCTTTGTTCATCCTCCATTCCCTGCTACCCATCCGTAGATATTCTTTCCAGGGTCTTTAAAGTTCTGAAGACTAAAGACTGAAGAGGTGGGGTCTATCTCCCTACCCTTTGAGTCTGTGATGGCCTTGTGACTCACTTTGACCATACGAGTGTGGTAGAAGTGATGTGTGTATTTGGGCCCTGGGCTCATGAGGTAGATAGCCTGTGGCCTTGCCCTGTTGGTTCTGCTATGTCAGGAAGCTGGGCTAGCTTCTGGAGGACGAGTGGACAAGAGAGGAGAACAGAGACACCCCATCCAGCTCGCAGACATGTGAGTGAGGCCTGTGGACATCTTCACCCAGCTGACCCTACAGTTGATCACAGCTCTATGAGAGGCCTGTGGAAACATGCAGAGAAATAACCCAGCAAATCCACAAAAGTTATTAAAAATGGAAATCCTTTTTTAAATGTTTTATTTTTAGTTGTTTTTTTTTAAATTGCAGGACAGTTGAGCATGTCCTTTGTTTTTATGCCATTGAGTTTCGGGGTGAATGTTCTACAGCAATAACCAACCCATTTAAATGCTTTGACACAAAGTGGGATTTCTAGACTAAGATGTGCCATCTGTGCGATATTGTCACTATCCTGTCCCATGTCAGAGCATAAGGAATTGTTCTCAGCCTCACGTTATAAATTAGGCTCAGCTCATTTGCAAGATCATACATTTTCATTATCTCCACTTGGACATTTTATAATTAGTCTCCTCATGTTGTCACCACTTCAGTTAAAGTTGTTTCCTTCTTTTTCTTATCACATGCTAATAAATACAGTCTGTTAGTATCTGTCCTTTGCACTAGTTTATACGTTGCTCTCTGCCCGCCTTCTCATTTTTCTCAGACTTCTTAAAAACTAAATGGCTTCTGAATTACTTACTTCTCTTTAATCCAAACCTTTTCATTATAAGAATGCACAGGCGATTACTTTCTAAATATCATCTTTTATAGTGGTTTTTAAGCATTATAGGTGACATAGTTTGGGGGCTAAATTTATTTCCTTTCAGTTCTCCTTTTACGCTCATTGTGTTCTAGTAATATTTAAATTTTCAGAAATAAGATGTAGAGGTATAAGATATTATTATTGAATATTATTTCAGCATAGTAAATGCTGTTAAAAATGTTTGCTTTAAAGTGGATATTCAAAGTTTGATAGGGTTTTAACCAATGCTATGAAGCCTTTTAGGTCATCATGAGGATTGACTCTTATTCTCTGTGAGACAGGTCATTACAGCGTTTTGACTGGTGAATCAGGAGGTCTAGTTAGGAGGCTTTTGCTGTAACCCACACAAGAGCTGATGGTATTGCAGTGGTCAGAGATGATGCAAGTGGCTATATTTTGAAAGTGGAGCATAGGAACCAGGATTCTTATATGAACTGGATGTGGGGAGTGAGAGAGAGAGGAGTAAGGAATAGATCCATGTTATGTGAGTTTGAACCAACATGAGAAGTTGAGTTACTATTTACTGAGATAGAAAAGAATGTAGTTTGATCGGGTCTGGAGTTTTGAAAATAATCGAATATATATTGATGGTAAGTGTTACTTGTACTGTTTTTGAAAATAGGCATGAAGCATGCAACCCCTCAGTTGACCTTCTGTTTATACTTTTGACTGTATACATAGATAGATATACACCAAAGTGGACCATTGAGGGAGGGAGGGACTAATTGAAAGACTGGGCAAATGCATTCATTCAGGTATAGAACTTTGTAGTTGGAATTGTCTCTATGGTTTCGTGGAAGAGAAACCAGAGGGTCAAGTCAGAGTGAGACAGTGGCAAAGCTCAAAGTAGAATTCAAGGAATTTTACTTCTGATCATGTCTTTTTCACACACACACACACACACACACACACACACACACGTTTTTTCCCCTCAATACTGCCTCTCAGGTTGGACTGAATTAGCTGAATTTCATGAAACTAAACATAGATGTTAAAACCCTTTACTTTGTCCAGATTTCTGTAGCAATTTCTTCGCTGTCTTTTCATTTTTCAGAAACAATTTTCCCTTTGTTTTCCCAAACATCATGTGCCATCCAGGCCCAAAGTCAAGACCAAATATTTTCTGGATTTACTACAATATTTTTCCACTCCTGGTACCAATTTTTATATCAGTTATCTACTGCTGTGTAACATACCACCCCAAAATAAATTTCTTAAAAAAAATTTTTGTTTGCTTACAATTCTATGGGTGAGTGATTTGATAAAGGCTCAGTAGAGTCCTCCTGACCTCCCATGGCCCTTATATATGCCTGCCATCAGCTAATGGGTTGGCTAGCGGTCTGTGAGTCTAGGGGAATTCAGTCAGACAGCTTATCTATGTCACAGTGGGTCTCATCCTCCAGTAGGTTATCTTGAGTTCTTTTATGTGATGGGGAAAAATTCCCATTGGCAGGGCACACCTTTTTACACCAGCATTTTTAAATCACCACTTGGATTATGTGTCTTAAGTTATATTTCTCCAAAAGCAAATCCTGAGACAAGGGTTTGAATGCAAGTCACTTGGGGGGTAGTGATGTCATTGAACATGGATAGGCAAGTGGCAGTTAAAACATGGAAGGAAATAAAGCTGATAGAAGGTGTGTTTTTGAGTAGGTCACCACTGTGAGCAGGTGAGGTTCAATCTTATTCGGGATCTCTGGTAATCAGATAGATCCTGTCTCAGAGTTGTCCTTCCTCAATGACAAAGAAGCCCAAATATTTGTTTAACTCCCTTTGGTCACTAGCTTTTGGCCAATAACACCACCAAGCACTTCCAGCTTGCCCTGTGCAAGGGCTGAAATGAAACCCTGAAGCAAATGATCACAGGTGCATTTAGATACCATCAACATGTACTGGAATAGTGAGTGCCAATAAACTCAGGCATCGCACCCACACTGACTGCTATAGTCATTAATATCCCATTATATTCCTGTCCCTGTACTTGGCACTCTCATATACTATGCCACTTGAGCCTTATAAGTACCAGTTTGAGACAGAGAAAGCCATTGTTTAGTGAAGTAAATGAATTTTCTCAAGGGCATATGATTTGAACCTAAATTGTCCTCCCCACAAAAGTTTTGCACCATTTTCTATCCTATGACACCTGAAACTTAACTCTTCACTGATTCCTTACCTCTTTAAGCATATTTCCCTTATATCTGGTGCCCTTAGTCACACACCCACTGGACTATACACAGTATACTGAATCTACCATCCGAAGAAAGAGGGTCTGCAAGGAAGATGGCTATTTTCTTGGAGTAAGGGTTGAACGGGGTAAGTTGGGAAATGTGTCTTAGTATGAAATTGAGTAACAATTCTGCCAAGGGAATTACCTTTAGGGTTTCAAATAAAGACTCATCTTATACCTTGAAACAACACTTAAGTATCATTTCTAGGAAAAGAACAAACCAGTAGTTAACTCTGGACTTAGTAAAAAAATTATTTTTCTTCAATGCAGGTAAGACAGAATTACAACCAATTAAAAACTACTACCAAGAAATTGAATCCTCAAGTCATTTGCTACTTTAAAAAAATATGCATATATTTTTAAACGCTTACTTCTTTTTGAGAGAGAGAAAAAGAGAAAGCAGGGGAGGGGCAGAGAGAGGGGGAAAGAGGATCCAAAGTGGGCTCCACGCTGACAGCAGATAGCCTGATGTGGGGCTCAGACCCACAAACCGTGAAGTCATGACCTGAGCTGAAGTCAGACACTTAATCCACTGAACTACCCAGGCGACCCATTTTCTACTTTTCACATTTATTTTGTTCACTCCACACATGTTTATTACGCAGGAGAAGACAAAAACTAGTGTTGTCTAGAATATTTACTCAGGAAGACCTTTCTTGACTTCTGATGTTAAACCAGATCCAGCTATTAATGTATGCACAGCTCCTGGTAGTTCTTCTAGAACATATCATACCTGGAACATCACTTGTTATTAGTATGCATTTGTTATTGGTCACTCCTCTAACCTGTAAGATCCCCTAGGTTACAGATGATATTATATTTGGTATTATCGTATGTCAGAATGAAGTAGGGAAGTCAGGTAATAATTATTTAATAAATGAGTGAATATGTGAAAGATGAAGATAAAAATGAATAAAATAGAACACTGTTTACATGTATCAGGGAGGGTAAGTGTGGTAGGCTGAAAAATGCATCCCTTCCCCTCTAAAAAAATATCAATATTCTAATCGTGGACCTGCGACTATTACATTACATGATTTAAAAAAAAATCTTCGGGGTGCCTGGGTGGCTCAATTGGTTAAGCCTCCAACTTCGGCTCAGGTCAGATCTCACATTCATGGGTTCAAGCCCCGCCTCAGGCTCTTTGCTGACAGCTAGCTCAGAGCCTGGAGCCTGCTTCCAGTTCTGTGTCTCCTTCTCTTTCTGCCCCTCCCTCTCTCATGCTCTGTCTCTCTCTGTATCAAAAAAATAAATAAATAAAACATTAAAAAATTAAAAAAAAATCTTTGCAAATGTGATTAACTTAAGGTTCTTAAAATAACAGATTATCCCGGCTCTATCCAGGTAGGCTCTGTATACACTCATATGTACCTTTCTAAGACGGAGGCAGAGGAAGGATTTGAGAGTCAGGAGATGAGGCAATGTGACCACAGAGCCACATTGTGATGGAAATGATGGAACTAGAGTCTATGGAAGAAAAATTATTTTAACATTGAGGATTTAATATTCTTTCTTAAAGCTTCCAACCTGCCAGCACCTTGATTTGGCCCCAGTCAAATTGATTTTTGTATTTCTGGTTTCCAGAACCTTGAAAGAATAAATTTCTTTTACTTCCAGCCCCAACGAATCTGTGGTACTTTGTTACAGTAGCCTCAGGAAACAGATACAGTGACATGATTAGAGCCTTGCTGTAGCAGAAACAATGTGCCAGAGGTATGGTTAATGGAATGGATGTGCAAGGGTTGGAATTAGGGAGATCATCTGTGGGGGTGCTGCAGTCACCTGGGAAAGGGGAAATACAGGTCTGGGCTGAATTAGGGGCAATGGGATATAAGAGGAAACAGTGGCTTCAGGAAGACCCCCTGGGTAAATAGCCAGAGGATCTGGATTTTTATTCAAGCAATAAAAATTTAAAAATAAAAACATTTATCTTCTCTATCATGAGAAGCTTAAGGAAGAATTGAGCTTTAATAGAGTCTTGATATTTCTTTGACTTCAAGCAGTCCATATTTTTCCTTTCTTCCAAGTATAACCAGCAAAACATCATATTATAAATCCAAAGCACTAACCTTAGAGGAATACCAGAACCTTCTGAGCAGCTTGTGTGTAAAATCTCACCAACTATTTGCTTGTCATTCTCTCTGTTATTTCCAGTACTTACAACTGCGGTTCAATAAACCAGTACGCTATGCAGCCACTGTCATCTACATCGTGCAGACGGTAAGGGGAAGAGGACAATTACAGAGGCAGAAAATGTGGGGTGACCAGAGATGGGCTTGTTTACTTAGGGGGTCAATTCATGAAACTAAGAGATGGACTTAACACTAAGAGGAAACTACTCTGTTCCAAGGATAGCACTTGGGAGACATGTCATTACATTGAGAATTATCCACATTGTGCAGACCCTGTATATCCATCCAAATGGTAAACAAGTGTCTATTATAAGCCACAAATGAAAAACATTAAAACTTTATTTAAAATTTTTCTTTCACTTGTACGCGTTGCTTTGGATGTGAAATGGTCTGGTAACTGGTTTTTCATTAGGAAACTGTGTTGAAACAGGAATGTGCATTTTGCTGAACCTCATTTTAAGGCAATATTCTCTCTTTCCCCTTTTGGGTTCCCCTCCTACTTCCTAGGCTCTGGGCTCCTTCGTGCTGTCCCCTGTTGGCCTGTGGCACACTGTTGGTGTCCTTCCTATGACTCACCAAGTACCTTATGCTGGAAAATAGTCTTCTTCCCTTTCTTAATCAAAACTTCCACTTACCGACTGCAGAATTTAAGAGAAATGGAGGAAAGCAGCACTCCCTGACCTGCCCGTACACTTCTGCCTTTTAAAACCCTCACACAAATCTCTAAATGGTGAAGTCACATTTAAAAGAAAATGGGGCTGCACTCACTTCCTTCAGTGTAGTGGCTACGATCCTGGGAGTCCAAAGACGAACCCACTCACGTTGTTATAGTCTGTCTTGCACTGTACTGTCTCCATTCCCAAATCCATATTTCAACAGGCTGCAGAAAGGAGGCTGAGTCATTGTGACATATGCATGGAGGCAGGGGTGGGTGGAGAAAGGTTAAATCAAAAAGTTACCTGGAAGCCTATTTTTGTATCCTTCAGAAATATCCCATATCTAGCTATAAAATCTCATCATTTATCTTAAAAGTCCAATGCTCTTCCTCCATCTAAGGCTTATTAAACCGTTGGCAAACCAATGACAATGATGGATGATTTCAAGATTAGAGTCATTGTCAGTGACAGGTCTAGTGCACTCGTTGAGGGAAATACCTCTCTAAGGTCAGTAAGGAAACTTTAAGGCAGGTTCCCTTCCCTTCCATGTCCCTGTTCATACTGTTCACCTGATTCTTGTTTCTCCACTAGATTCTCTACACAGGAGTGGTGGTATATGCTCCTGCCCTGGCGCTCAATCAAGGTGAGTTACCCATATTCCCTTGGGTACTTACCATTGTTTGTATGCCTACTACACCTTGAGAAATATACATACATTTTGGGGGGAACATCCTTTGGCTAGGGGGCTCTGATGACTGTAGTTGTCACAACATAAAGCTCCAAAATTCCAACATGGAAAATAATGGAAATTCTTAGTTGCTCAATTTTGCCCATATGGTTTCCAACACCAAGTCTGATTGCCCTTTGTTGATTTTTTTCAATCACTGAAAAAGTAACAATTTTGGTATTGCATACACATAATCACAAAGTTTGTTTATAATGTATGATCCTGTCTCAGTGATTTAATGAAGTAGTTAATCTGAATATAGTTATAAAAGGTAGTTGTAGTGATTATTTTAAGAATTATACTTGACCTTTTTGAGAGAATAGAATCCTAGAAACAAAAATTTAAAGAATTTACATAAATTTCATAATGATTCCTATAATATTAGAAGTCTTCAATGTTCAATTTAATCATTCTATGTGCTTAATCTTGAGAAATATTTACAAAGCTAATGTTCAGGGGGTTTCAAAGCACTCAGACAATATCTGTTAAAAAAAAAACAAATGGTTGGTGCAAAAAACTGGAAGTTACAGAATTTTAGGAGACAAACTTTGGCCTTCAACATTATCTAAAAATTAGAGATGGAGTTGAAGTCTAGTAATGCAATAACATAATGCATAATGCATACCATAACAACAATATTTTTCAGGGGTAAATTTAATAAGAGAAAATTCTAATTTGATTTCCATTTGTCCATGAAGAACATTGACAAAAATATGACTTTTTTTCAGTATTTGAAACTTTTTCAATATTTTTCTCCTTTTCTAGTGACTGGGTTTGATCTCTGGGGCTCTGTGTTTGCAACAGGAATTGTTTGCACTTTCTACTGTACCCTGGTATGTATCTAACTGGGAAAAAAATATTTAACACCAACTCCCAATATGGCATAAGGGCAAGTCTCCAACAACAGGGCATCTATTTATAGCAGAAATGGCTGTTCCAAAATTAAATAGAAATATGCTGTCTTATCTGTCACAGTTTCCTGAGGAAGGTTCTGTTGTTTTATTTAAATTTCTTTTCAGTACCATTAGTAGAATTGGGGTTCTGGGCTCATTTGAGAAAGTCATGGCAAAGAAAAGATTTAGTGAAAGAAATACCTTCTTGATCAGAGGATAAGTGACCATCTGCAATTGCTGAGGAAAAAAATGTGCTTGTTCACAGTAATTATGAACCATAGGTAGCACATGTTTCACTGCCTAGTGATTGTGAAAGACAAAATGCATGCATGAATGATAAAAGATGCTGGTGTTTTGTAAACTTGAGGATTCCACAGGTTGTTTTTTCTGTTACTTGTGGATAATCTTGAATTACGTTAACATTTGGCTTAACACATGCTCAGCTTTTAAGCAAGGAAGCTGGGTGGTACTGGCAACATATTTATATAATTGTTAAAATCAATTTAATTGAAAAAAAGTCATTGAGCACCTATAATTTATCACGCCCTGCAATGGGAATCTTTATTTTTCTGAGTCATTGGCAACTATATACAGAGGCTGTAAGGACCCAGTTAAAAATATGACAGTAGTTTTCAGATGGCTGGATTTTCCTTTCTCCTTTATAGACAAAAATAAAGTCATCCTCTGTTGTCATATAGCAGACCATCCCTGGATTTTGGTCCTGTGTGCATATCAGATACTCTCTGAACATATATCATGAAAATATACAATGTAAAAATGCCCCTATCTCTCATTTCCATACATTCAAATTCCACCACTTGTTTGCACCCCTGATTTTTTTTCATTCTATTCATACTACGTTAGTTCTCTCTATTCCAGACACATATCTCTTACCTAGGTTAAAAATAAGCTCCTGGTCCATATCCGTCTGGCCGTATGTGACAGATTAGTTGCTCTGAGGCATCTATCCCTACACGGATAACTAGATGCATTGCTAGAGCACTGAAGGCAGACTTCTTAGCAACAGTAATGGAAGGCAGAGACAGTGAAATAATATCTTCAAAGCATGGATGGAAAACAATTGTCTACCTATAGCTGCATATTCAGCAAAACACTAACTTTCAGGAACTGTCAGGAACCAAGAGAACCAAGGGAGTGTACCGCGTACGTCTTCCCCTGAGAAAAAACCTACAGGTACTGTGGGATGAAGAAAGATTATCCAGTTTTAGATGGAGGAAGTGATGGTAACAAAACAAAATATAAACACTTACTAAGTCTAGTCCAACAATTTTTAATACTTAGTGATAAAGATATTTTTAGTATGGTATAATTACATATATATTTATAATGTATAACATTATAAAATACATTCTTACTACCAATTACTATTATATGTAGTTTTGGTATTAAGAAAAAAAATAGCCCTTATTTGGACAGCAATAGCATGTAAATCAGAAAGAAAGTAATCAGACTTGGTGGTTTTGTAATCTTTGAATTGTTGGGGATTAAGACATTCTTTAAACATAGACTTAACTTAAAGACTTATGGCAAAATTTCAAGACGTCCCATTTAAATAAAAAGACCAAAGTGGAAAAAGGGAATTAAAACAATACATAACAAAACCTCAAGTGATTTAAGAAAAGAGAAGAAAAACAGAAAAACAGGGAAAAATAGAGAAGGCACAAATAGAAACCGAAAAGTAAGATGTCAGAAACAAGTCTGGATATTTTAATAACCACAACAAGCTAGAATGAACTAAATTTACTGCCTCTTAATTGTTTTCAGTGCTTCCCTCCACCCTGCATGCCTGTAAGATTAATCTTAATCACCCATTTCTTCATGCCACTTAACTGACCCAATTCTCTTCTTGCTTCTTATTGTTCAAAGGATAAAGTGTAAGCCTCTTAGCCTAGTCTTGGAAATCTTTCCTGATGTGCGTCAACCTGTTCATTTAATCCCTTACACACCTCTGTCCCATCTCTTCTCTCTCTAACCAGGTGACAGGCTTCTGGATCCACTACAACGGTGGCTTATTTATCTAACACTTGTTGCTCATATTGCAAACTCTTTATAATCTTGTGACTGCACAGCATAATCCTAGACAACCAGTGGAAGATTAAAACAATAAGTGATTCCTGCCATTCAGGGATTTGCAATCTAGTGAAGTAAACATTAGATTTCAAACATCACAGACTGATTAAATACATCAGTGACATCTCGGGATCATGATCAGGGTTATAGATCAGTGGTGTGTGTGTGTGTGTGTGTGTGTGTGTGTGTGTGTGTGTGTGTGATTGTATGAAAGAGTTATACAGTCAGGGAAATTTTCATAGTGGCTATAATCTGCCTTTTGATGTACATTTGATAAAGTGTTTTGTTCTCTTGTGTCATGTCTAACTGAAGTTCAGGTTTATGCATATTTTTACATAACCAATATCAAGTAGCCTCTGGAAACTGAGATCTTTGACATTTGGTCTTCATTCACTAAAATCTGATGCTATGATTTGGGTTTAGAAGCCTTAATATCTTTAAAGAAAATCAAAATACCACTATTTTGGAGGTGGGAGATAAGAATCGATTATTTCTCAAGTCAGAATGTGAACACAATAGATAAATACAAGGCCTCTGGATGGACTTTGATGTCTATTTATTAAGTTACATTTTACTTACTTGTTAAAAAATTTTTTAATGTTTTTTATTTTTTGAGAGACAGAGAGAGACAGCGTGAGCAGGGGAGGGTCAGAGAGAGAGGGAGACACAGAATCCGAAGCAGGCTCCAGGCTCTGAACTAGCTGTCAGCACAGAGCCCTACGCGGGACTCAAACCCATGAACCGTGAGATCATGACCTAGGCCGAAGCCGGACACTTAACCGGCTGAGCCACCCAGGCGCCCCTAAGTTACATTTTAATTACAAAAGAAATGATAGGGCAACCCCAATGTTTCCTTTCTTCTCCAGATAAAGATGAAGCCTGTCAACTTTTCACAGAAGTTCTTGACATTCTGGAGGAGTAACCGGGGATGATAATTCTATTTTTCAATATTAAAAATACCGCCTCCTTCTATTCTCATAGTGCTTATTCATTTCTAAAGCACTTTTTAACAATATCATTTCATTTAAGCTTTCCCAGTTTGCTCATTCCACCTTCACTGTGGTCCTGAGGGGATTCTATACCTGGATTACTCCAGCAGCCTCTTTTTCACTTCCTTTCCTCCGGTGCATGTGATCTCAACTGGAATTGTACATTAGAATCCCTGGGGAGCTTTCAGAGAACATGCAGGAAGGGGTCCCAACCCATACCTCAATTTATTTAGAATTCTTGGGGTTGGGGCTGTGACATTGGTTTTGGTATGTTTTTAAACTCTGTATGTGACTCTAAAGAGGATCAGATTTTGATCCGCACCATATCAATCTCTTGTCGGGTGCCTCTGTCCTGAGTTCTACTCTCAGATTGACCCTCTGGTCCTCTGGAGAAACTGCTTTGCTCACCTCACTACTTCATCATCCTCTACTTCTCAAAACTCCTTTCTCCAGGAATGCCTGGAATCTATCATTATTTTCTTCTTTCTCAGCCTTACACCATCTCAATTCTCCAAAACTGATTTATTGGCACTCAATTAAAAAATACCTTTCATGTTGTATAAACTAGAGCCAAGTGATTATCCTCAATTCCTTCACTTCCTCAGAATCTGTGTGCAATTATTCACAAGTTGTGTCGATTTGACCTCCCAAGTATCTTTCATATCCATCTACTTCTTCTCTCCTGCTCCAAGCCTCTGTCATCTTGGGCACAGACTCCTAAAATTAGCTCTGAGCTCATCTCTTACTCCTTCTTTTCTCTCCATGGTCCAGCAATCAGATGTCCTCACTACCACCTCAGACACCATTAAGAAGCAAACTGTTCAGCGCAGAGCCTGATGCGGAGCTCGAACTCATAAACAGATCATGCCTTGAGCCAAAGTCAGACACTTAACTGACTGAGCCACCCGGGTGCCCCTAAACTTTTTAAATGTTTTTTTTTTTATTTTTGAGAGAGAGAGAGACAGATCATGAGTGGAGGAGAGGGAGAAGTAGAGGGAGACTCAGAATCTGAAGGAGGCCCCAGGCTTTGAGCTGTCAGCACAGAGCCCAGTGTGGGGCTTGAACTCACGACCACAGATTATGACCTGAGCCGAAGTCAGGCACCCCTCTTTAATGCTCTTTTATTGCTCGTAAGAAATCATTTAAGTAGGTTTGTCAAAATCTGTGTGTTCTTAGCTCTAGCAAATTCAGCAACCTCCCTTTGGGCATTCTGTATATGCCTTGATCTATATATTCTCTCATTTCTTTAGGCAGCCATACATCTCCATCCTTCATGTATGCTCTTCCCCTCTACTCTTGTCCTCTGTTCGCAGTAAATTCATACTCATTTTTGACAACATAGCTTGGATGCCACTTCTTCAAGACTAGGTCAGGACTCACTGCTGTATGCTGTCATAGTAACCTGTCCTTCTTAACTGCACTGTTCACAATCTTAAATAATTAATTATATTATTGTCTGATATCTGCTTCTCCCACCAGGTTATAAAGCCTATGAAGTTAAGGAAGGAACCTGTGTTTTTCCACTTACCATTTTTATTCCTATGCATAACATAGTACTTGACATATAAAATACCTCAGTGACTATTGGGAAAGAAAAAAAGAAAGAAGGAAAGAAGGAAGGAAGGAAGGAAAGAAAGAAAGAAAGAAAGAAAGAAAGAAAGAAAGAAAGAAAGAAAGAAAGAAAGAAAGGAGGGAAGGAAGGAAGAGGAACGAAGGGAAAGGAAGGAAAAGAAAGAAATAGAAAAAGAAAGAGAAAAAGAAAATTCCGTCATCAGAGAGGTTGTTAAGAATTGGAAGACTTGCAGCCTTCCTTTTCAAGAACTCACATCCATTCTCTCCATTTCAGGGAGGATTAAAAGCAGTGGTGTGGACAGATGCATTTCAGATGGTTGTCATGATTGTGGGATTCTTAACGGTTCTCATTCAAGGATCAGCTCATGCTGGTGGATTACACAATGTGATAGAGCAATCAACAAATGGATCTCGACTAAATATATTTGAGTATGTCCAATACTACTTTTCCATGTTTAAAAAAGATTTAGCTGCATGACCTCAGCAACTACAAGTATCTGGGATCAAAGGAACATCTTTGTTCACTCACTTCTCTCTGCCTCATAGCTTTGATGTGGACCCTCTCAGGCGGCACACTTTTTGGACAATCTCAGTGGGAGGAACTTTTACATGGCTCGGGATCTACGGAGTTAATCAGTCGACCATACAGCGATGTATCTCTTGCAAAACAGAAAAACATGCCAAACTGTGAGTTATAAATAAAAATTTCTGTTTTCTTTCCCCATATTGGATAATTATTATATGCTTGGGTGTGTGTGTGTGTGTGTGTGTGTGTGTGACAGAGAAATGGAAAGATTTCAACTTTCAGTAAGTTTTTGAGGCAGGCACTACTACTCCCACTTCAGCAGGGAAGTGGTGTGCGCTTACGTCTGGCTGCCTTTGCTCTGTCCTTTGCTATCTCCATTTACTGAGAAATTACTAGGATAAATCATGTGCCATGGGTGGCAGTGCAGAGGTAGATGCGTATATTTTCTAATCACAGTTTCTGTGATGAGGTGGCGCCTATCACTTGTTTGATTCAGCTGTGATCTCTTGAGCTACTATTTTTCTTTTCAAATATCCTTCAATTTTCCAAGGACAGGTTTAAAAGAAGGAAAGCCAAGGTCATGTGGTGAGGCATAATGAGGCTTCTGCTAATTCAACTCTTGCTGAGCTGTCACCAGTCCTGCCGGGCCTGCTTACCCTGCAGGACTCCCATGGAGGCACAGTTTGTGAGGCCATTTCCAAGCCCTTCAAGGCATCCTGCTCTAGAACAGGGATTGGAGGAAGTGATGTATTATTCTGCAGAACTGGAAGCAATCAGCTAGAATTACATCCAAAACGGACTTTTTATCCTCATTGTTGCTGTCCAAATACCAGCACCCAGATTTATCAGGATGCCCTCCATGTTTCTTAGAGTGAGGAACAGCCACTGCAAATATTTCCACAACTGATTTTAAAATACTTTCAATGCATAGTTTTCTTTTTTTTTTTTACATTTTTTATATCCTTATTTTATTTTGAGAGGGAGACAGAGAGTGAGCTACAGAGGGGCAGAGAGAGAGAGAGAGAGAGAGAGAGAGAGAGAGACAAAGAATCTGAAGTAGGTTCCAGGTTGTGAGATGTCAGCACAGAGCCCCACGTGGGGCTCAAACCCACAGACTGTGAGATCATGACCTGAGCTGAAGTCGGCCAGTTAGCTGACTGAGCCACCCAGTTGCCCCTGCATAGTTCTTTTCTTTAGACTGAATAAAAGGTAGCATTGCTGGGGCATGGTTCACCATTTTGTAACTTGAATTCCAAAACAGCACATATTAGTTCTATATTTCACACACTCTCAGAAGGAAGAATTGACAGCATTATCTAAGTATCCCATTCAGTCACTGATATCATATTCAAATCCTATTACAATCAATAATATTAACAAACCCTCCACACTAGATCATCACTTTATTAAAGATTTGCATTACTGAAAATGTAAGATCAAGTGTGACCTTGATCTCACAACTCATTTGAAATTAAAATTCATTTTTAGGGGCCCCTGCCTGGCTTAGTAGGTAGAGCACAAGACCCTTGATCTTGGGGTCATGCGTTCATGTTCGGTGTAGAACCTACTTAAAAAAATAAATAAAATTAAAATTTATTTAAATTCTGTTTTAAAATGGAGTTGACTGGGGGCTGTTGGGTGGTTCAGTTAGTTGAGTGTCTACTTCTTGATTTCGGTTCGGGTCAGGAACCCAGGGTCATGGGTCAAGCCATGTGTCAGGCTCTGCACTGAGCATGAAGCCTGCTTGGGATCCTCTTTCTCCCTCTGCTCCTCTCCCCTGCTTGTACACCCTATTATAAAATTAAAAAGTAAATAAAACGGAGTTGACTGTATCTCTACAGGGAAGGATATGATGGTGAGATAAGTAATAAATCTGTTATATCTAGAGTTTTTTAATCTTATGTTTGTGTTACATTATTTTTTCTTGTGAACATGCCTAATTTCTCCCTTTACTACATTAGGACCTTTTTTCATCATTTTTCCCAAAAGGTCAAGAATAATATTTTGTTCTTATTAAATATTTATCACTTAGTTAAATATTTATCACAAAGGTCATGCTTATATGTGTTTAAGTATAAACACATATCTGGAAACACATATTTATGTAGAAATATACTTATTTATATGTGTCTGTATACAAAGGTGTGTGTGTGTGTATGTGTTGTGTGTGTGTGTGTAGGCACACTCATATGCATATACACACACACTTCCAAGTTTATGTTTGTATTTGCATAGCTGTATGCCTCACTTAGTAAACTGAAATCAAGCAACAGTCAACATAATTACATTCATAATAGTTACTTGGAGTCTGGAATTTGTTTCATGAGTATTTAATGGGTACGAAAACTGCCAGAAAAAGGAGATATACTCATGGAGCAAAATGACATGATTTGTTAAGCATTTAGGATTGCAACTACCAGTTACACCCATCCCCTCTTCTGTGGAAGGACCAGAGCTATGATAGGCATTTTTTGTCAGTTTATTTATTTATTTATTTTAAGAACAAGAGAGAGAGAGAGACAGCAGGGGAAGAGCAGAGAGAGAGAGAGAGAGAGAGAGAGAGAGAGAGAGAGAGAAAGAGAGAGAGAATCCTAAGAAGGCTCCATGCTATCAGTGCAGGGCCTGATGCGGGGCTTGATCTCATGAACCTTGAGATCATGACCTGAGCTGAAATTGAGAGTCAAATGCTTATCTGACTGAGCCACCCAGCCACCCTGCTGTAATAGGAATTTTGTGAGAATATGAAAGGAGAAAAAAATAAAAATTCTCTTTAGAAAATACTTCCCTGAGAGAATCCAAATTGATTTAGTTCATACAGTTCAGGAATGAAAAGTCAGTCCAAATGGTCAGGACAGTTGAAATGCATGCAACTGAAAGAGAGGCTGCAGGGAGGATGTGGTGAGGCCTCTACTTGTCACACGATGGACGCCTCAATGTTCATTCACCACAGGTGCGGATAGAGGCCACTTGGAGCCAGCTGCCCATCGGCTCTCACCTAGAAGATTCTGCAGAATGTTGATTAAATGCTCTGCTTCTTATTATCTGAGAGCCTGGTGCCATTAGAACATTCCATCAGAATTTAGGAAATTCTCTGCTAGCTGGGAAAATACATCCTGAAACATTTGTAGGTGAAAATAAATCCAGAATGTTCATACTGAAAGTGTCCATGGGTTAAAACCAGGCATTTATTTATGCATGTGATTTCATGGCCAGGAATGCTGATTACTCACTAACGATGATTTGATTGATCATAAGCTCAATTGATTTTCCTCACATCTAGAAATAGTATCACCCACCATGTCATTTTAGATGTTCCTGGGAAGTTGACTTAACCTCCTCTTGTTTCTAGAGGTTTATGAGTTTATCTTTCAAGTTCATCTTTCAAGACTATTGGTTGTAAATGGTGCTATGAGGGTGGAAAGGGTTGATGCCAGCTCTTAGGTCCCTGCACATCTCCATCCTGTCTCCTGGCTAAGATAAGCACACCCACTCGAGTCACTTTTGTTCTATTCCACTGCCTTAGTTCATTTCCCTCATATCTCTTATCACATCTAAAAGCATCTTATTCATTTATTTCATTTCAGTGATCATCACCTGTCTCTAATTCCAGAATTTAATCTCTATGGGGATGGGTCCTGTGTTGCTCACTTCTATACCCCAGTATCTAGAACAACCTAGTACATAGAGATGCCTGATAAATATTTTTCAATGAATCGATGGAGTGGCTTAAGTTACAAGTATGAGAATTAGCTTGTAAAGAATCACAGTCCATTTCCACAAAAAAAATAAATTCATAACACAAGGACTTTAATATGTAATACAGTCTCACCATTGGTTTCTCCTTTCCCACAGTTGACTGTTGAGGTTATAAAATTGTTTCTGGATAATGTATGAATGTTCTCTATATGGCTATATAACGTACATTTATTTTAACCAAGTGTAACTAATTAAATCCTTATACTAGTCCTGTAATAGAAGTAGAGCAGGGTGTTAACACTCTTTTTTACAGAAGATTTGACTGCTTCAGCATGTTATATAACTTGTCTAAGATCAGATGGCTGTTAGAAATAAAGTCTTATGACTCTGGGCCCATTGTTCCCTTTAAAAAATAAATGATATAAACAGTACAATCATATTGTACTCAATTTCTGCCATTAATTAACTCATTCATTCAATTATTTATTACCTCAAATAAAATAATGTCTGCTTTGTGCCAGAAGTATTCTGCATCACTGTGTTTGTTTGAGTGGAGGAAATCAATAATAAGCAAATAAATATATTATACAGTTCCAGATTATCATACACGCTATAAAGATGTAAAAGAGCATAAGAAGTGGAAACAGATAAGACAGGTGAACGTGACTGTTTGAGATAAAGAAGGTCTGGGAGGCCTCTCTTGGAGGTGGCCTGAGTCAAGGCTTGGGTCCAGTCGTCTGGAAGGGGAGGAAAGCGAGAGTACAAGCAACACAGTTAATAGATATTGGCCACCTCGTGTGCCCCTGGTATTCCCACACAACCTTCTGTAACTCAACCCCTCTACACAAAAACAAATGATCTGTAACTCCACACCAAGCATTGTTAGAATTCTCTCAAGGAAGTAACTTCTGGGGTAAGTCCCTCTTCTAACATAAATAGCATAAAATAGAAACTTCCAAACGAGATCATTATTAACCATATTTGTTTCAAAAATGAATAGTTTGACTTAAGGGCTTTATGAAAGCTAGGTACACCTATATATTATGGGTGTTAGGAGGCTTTGAGATTAATGTGTCCTTATATTTAAGTGTGGATGTATCTGATTCCCTTTGAACAATGACTGGATCCAAGGAATTCCCCGCTGTTACTCTCCTAGCCCTTTGAAATTCTCCCCAGAATGAGAATGTTTATTAAGTCCAGCCCACTCTCAAGTCTTCCTTGAGGTGAAGAAAATTAGAATTATTTTGACCTTCAAAAATCGGTAATAGTTACAATATAGCCATAGCATACTGCCAAGGTACTCAAGCTAGAATTAAGCATACCTGTGTGTTGTTCAATAGAAAGAAATGTTCCCCAGAATATGGGTAAAATGACCTTTAGCTTTTGAATACTTTCTATTCTCTCTTAAAAAAATCAACTTTAAATTCCTGGATCAGTCTCCAGTGAATATTTCCAAAATACGTCTACTTCTACATTTATCTCATTATGCCCCTGGGAAAAAAGATATGAAAATGTAAGTTCACTTTTTGACAGTTTTATGAATTGAGTGGGGGGGAAAATCACTGGAAGTTACATAATATGAGTGATCGGTATTTAAATTTCATCCAAGATCTTATACGACACATTGAGACTGTGCAGAAAAACTCCTGATTTCAAGAGAAAAGCCATCGAAAATCCTCATTCAAATTTTGTGATCAGCCTAAAAATGTAACATTCCCAAACAAAAAATATGTAAAAGTGTACAATGTAATGGTTCTTGAAGGCTGTGGAATTTTATTTTATAGCAAAAAGCCCCCAAAATTTTTACCTTGGACTTTTGGTGATATCGTCATCATCCTGTAATATGGCAGAGAGGTTACTGATAGAGCCATGTGTTCTCTTCTAGAGCCTTATATTTTAACTTGCTGGGTCTCTGGATCATTCTGGTATGTGCTGTCTTCTCTGGCTTAATCATGTACTCCCACTTCAAAGACTGTGACCCTTGGACTTCCGGCATTATCTCAGCTCCAGACCAGGTATGTGTTCCCTTGGGGCCAGAAGGGATTGCTGAAATCAGTCTGCTTCTGGCCATAAATGAGTAATATTGGTTCTTTCTCTTTTTTCACCTGGATCTCAAGGCACTTTCTAAGACCCAGAAAGTTAATTTCTTTCCTCTCCTCTTGGGTGACATCACTACACACCAGGTTCTAATAGGGGGGATGATGTTTAAAAATGTATCTCACCTTGTCCTTGAAGACAATGCCACAGACCAGGACAAGGCTGGGGAGAGTGGAGGTTAGGCTTGAACCCATGGTTTTGGTTGTCCATGCAGCCTTTCAATTCTTTTTTCTACATGTCTCAAGGTTCATTAAAGATGCTTTATTCTCAGATTGAACAAAATTACCCTTACTTCTAAAATGCTTCTGCTCATGTGTTCTCATCATAGCTTGAACACCATCAGCCCAATGTAGTACATTAAATGTGCTTTCAAAAACTTCAGTTATATGGGGCACCTGGGTGGATCAGGTGGTTGAGCCTCCAACTCTGGATTTTGGCTCAAGTCATGATCTTGCAGTGGTGAGCTCTGTGCTGAGCCTGGAGCCTGCTTAGGATTCTCTGTCTCTCACTCTCTCTCTCTAAATATATAAATACTTGAAAAAAAACCCCTCCATTTATGGAGGATATGCTCAGGAGGAACCATTACTTCTCTCCCCTCTGTATATTTCACTGTTCCCTCTGTCCTGGAAGGAGGTGGTTCCCCCTCTCACAAATCTGGCTAGAGAGTAGAACCATAATTCCCAGGTTCCTTGAAGACCTGTTTTAAGTATTTGTTGTTAGGATTGAATTGCAAACATTAAGGGTTAACAGGCAAGGGAATGGCATATATGGCAAACATAAGAAAACTAAAACAAGTTCATGAACCTTCTACAGTTCATCCAACCCTTTTTCCTAGTATCAGCTGCCCCTTCTCACTCTTCCTTCTCCCCTACAGCTGGAGCTGGACTTCAGGTTCCATGAAATTGGACTGATCATAACTTTAACTGCAAGCATGTAACAACCTTAGTCCATGCAAACTCCTCTATTATTTTTATTTTTTTCCTCACCTCCTTTTGCTAAAAATAGACATCTTCACATTTCAGACTCTGCCGATAAGACCTCTAATTCCATCTTGTTTTGCCTCTAAAGCTGATGCCATACTTTGTCATGGAGATATTTTTCACAATGCCAGGACTGCCTGGACTCTTCGTGGCTTGTGCCTTCAGCGGAACACTGAGGTTAGTATACTGACAACACCCCGCTCTGATGATGCTGATGATAGTGACAGTGGTGACGGCAAGGGTGTGAGATTACAAGGGTGATGGTGGCGGTAGTAATCACCAGTAATTACTGAGTACTTGCTGTGTGTCAGCTGGGCTGCTGAACGCTTCACACAATGGATACAACGTTACTCAGAAAACTTCATGAAGTGGTTTGAATCTTAAGATAAGTGCAAGGCATTAGAAGCATTAAAAATTTTTCAAAACCTGCCAATTATTTTACTAGCTGAAGATGGATTTATTGGGGCTTGTTGGGAAATAAACGATAAATATAATCCAGGACAAGTAAGATGTAGCAAAACCTTATAAAAGTCTGGGGAACAAAGGAGACGTATGCTTTTTTTTTTTTTTTTTTTTTAAGGAGAAAAGGACTAAGTTGGGAAGGCTGTTAATGAACTATAAGACCACGGAGTAAACTGAGAGTTCAAAGTGTGGCAGCTTTTCCTTGGCTGAGTTGTTGCTGGGGGGAAAGCTTCTCTTCCTCAGACTGAAATAGAGACTAGTATCCAAGTGCAAGGTTAAATTTCTGTCTTCCTCATGGGTCTGTCTGCAATTGACTATAAGTAGTATGGCATGAAGTCTCCTCCTGCCAAAACCCCCTGACTGCATTTTAATGAGGTTTTCCATTACTAATTTTCTCAGAAGGTTTGAAGCTGGGCAGTGAGTGAGTGCTGTCATACAATTGAAGCCTCACAGTTCTATCAGGCAAGGGACTATGATAAAAGCAAGATATCATATGTTTGCCCTTATAGGTCTAACAGGAGAACAGGAGAAACATAATGGAGGACCATGGGGAGGGGAAAAGGGAAAGAGAGTTGGGGAGAGAGAGGGATGCAACCTGGCAACTTGAGAGACTATTGAATACTTGAAAACAAAACCAGGGTTGAAGGCGGGGGGGAAGAGTGGTGGTGGTAATGGAGGAGGGCACTTGTAGGGAAGAGCACTGGGTATTATATGAAAACCAATTTGACAATAAACTATTAAAAAAAAAGAAAAGAAAGTGGGGAACGAGTAGCAGGCATTTGCTTGATGCAGGTGAGAGATGCTGGTAAATTGAAAAAGTGTGAAGGCAACACAGTATCATTACCTTCCTTTACACCAGACCCTCTGCCTACATGAACTCAGCTGGTTGGAAAATCCTCATTTCCCTTCCTGGAGCTCAGTTGCAGATAATCATTGACAAGGTTTGTCAAAGGCCAATTTTAAGATAGGAAAATGGTCAGAGTCAAAATTCAAACAGTAGCAGAAGATCAAAGTAAAAGCTCTAGATCTTATTCCTCAAGTCTGTTGTCTCAACCCACAGAGTTAACCACTGTTAAAAATTTCTTGTCAATGAACCTGAGAATTTCCTTGTGTATGGGAACATATATACCTTTTAGTGAATGAAAAAAGGATAATATTATATATAGACTTGCATTTAAGGTAATATAACTTATTAATCTTTCCACATCAGTAGATCTACCCTACTTTTTCTATATGTAATTTATTCAATCAAGCCTTTAATGTAAGACGTATCTAACAAATTTATGTCTTCGTCTGCTCAGACTGCTTTAACAGGATATCATACACTAGATATGTTTATAAAAACAATTTCTTACAGTTCTCAAGGCTAGGAAGTCTAAGATCAAGACTCCAGCAGATTTGGTGTCTGGTAAGGGCTCAAGTCCTGGCCCATTCGTGATAATTTTCTTGTTGTGTCCTTACATGGGTGAAGGGGTAAGGGAGCTCTCTGGGATTTCTTTTGTAAAGTCGCTAAGCCCGTTTATGAGAGCTCCATTGACTTGACTTCATCATTACCAAAGGCCCCAGCTCCAAATACCATCACATCGGGAGTTAGGTCTCGGCATATGACGGAGCACAAACATTTAACCCATAACAATTACAGTGTATATATTTGTGAAATTGTGCAAGGATATATGTAGGCTACCTTCCAAGAAGTAGAATTACTTTGTCAAAATACTTAATCCTTTAAAGTTCTCATGGACATTGCTGAACTCTGCTGCAAAAACTCTCAACAGTTTATATTATAAAAAGAAAATACTAGAGTGTTTCTTTCCTCATACTACCACCAATATTGGGTGCTATCAAACGTTTCAACTTGCTAAACTAATAGGTGAAAAATGGTAGCTAATTTGAATATGAATTCCATTGACCATAAGTGGGACTGGTTACATTCCCTACTTTCATGAGCCATTTATTTGTATTTCTTGTTCTGTAAGATACCAGTTCATGTTCTTGGTTAATTTTTCAAAGTTTTCCTCTTTGTATACAAGAAAAATAGTCTCTTGGCATATATCTCATTTCTTCTCATTTGGTGTTTGTATATTTGCTTTATTTCTGAGTATATGGAGATTTTAATTTATATTGACCAATTCTTTTACATTATGGTTTCTGGATTAATATTATTCTCAGAAAGACTTTTCCACTCTATCATTATAATTAATAACCCGGACACCATTCTAGTACATTTATGGTCTTATTAAATAATCAAATCATCAAATCATCCAGATTATATGTGTGGTATAAAAAGTGAACTGTAGCTCCACACTTATTTTCCTTTTAGGTTAGTAGCCAGTTATTCCATTACTTTTTAGTAAATAAGCTATCATTAGTAAATAAGCTATATCCTGCATTCTTCCATATATTTGGGACTTTTTCTGGATCTTCTTTATATTTATTTAATCTATTTATCTATAATGATACAAACACTAATAATTCTAACCACTATGCTTTAAAATATGATTTAACATCTGTTATTCATAATGTTTTTTTAAAGAATTTCCCTTGATATCTAAAATTTTTTCCCAATTATTTTCAGTTAATTATTTTGTATTTGATTTTACAGGACTTGTGATATATGCAAATACTTTTGAGTTTTCTTTTTTTTAATAGTTATACTTCTAAGTTCACTTTCATATACTTGTGCATTGAGAACAATGGTAATAATTGAGATTAGCAGGGATTCTTGTTTTTGTGATGACTTTGAAGGAGACGGCTTTTGGATTTTACCATTAAATATGATATCAAGTTTTAAGAGATATTATTAACATTTAATAATATTTATTTTAAGTTAATAAATTATAAAAAGAACAAAATGCATATATTTCTTCCACTTTTAAGAAAGTATAAATTTTAGTAAATTTTTGCCACTTTTGAAGTGGATTTTTTTAAGCTTTTGGCATATCAAGATGTTGACATTTTCCAAAACAACATCCTTGAATTTATATAATGACTTTAACTTGTTTTGGTGTGTAATTCTAATTTAGTGTATTACTGAATTGTTTTTACTAATATTCTTTTTAGGATTTTGCCTCAAGAACACCAACTGATATTACTCTGTGGTGTAAAGATTAAGATCTCAGGGAAGTTCAGGACAGAAAAAATGAGCATCAGGGAATCAAACACAAGGGGAATGACACTCTAGCTTTTATTTTATCCCTTTCCTACAGAGCATTCCTTATTTATCTTTTTCATTGCTCTAAGGCTGAGTCTCTCTAGATTGGAAAACATACATTTGTCAAAAGAGAATGGTTGGCTCATTTGGTCTTAAGACCAAAAATTCTAAGAAAGGGACACACTTGGCAGTGCAGGCTATGGAGAGATTACTTCTGCTACAACCTTAAGGAGGATGTTGTTCTTTATGAGAAATTAAATAAGCGTCCATGTTATTCTGCAAAGAAAACCCCAGTTCCAGGTCCTTTGTCACCATAATGAGTTTTAAGGCCATAAGAGTGGACTCTGAGTGGAAAGTCAGAGAGAGGATAAAACCTTTTATGTGGTTTTAGTCTTTGCCCATTTCCATCTTATTCTTTGCTCCTTTCTCCATTACTAATTGCATTCTACCCAATCTGGTGGCTTCAGGTTGTTGCTGAATGCAACAAGTTTTCCATCTAGAGGTTTTTAAATGTAATTTTCCCTTTGCTCTAGAACACCTTTTCCCCAATTTGCTTAGGTCCTTTCAGTGCGTATCTTAATCATCATTTCCTAAGGAAAGAATTCCCTAACTTCATACCACTTTAGGAATCTGCAAGGCATAATTTGATAGCACCTTGATATTTTCCTTCATACCAACTGTGATCAATTGTGTAATTGGTTGTTGAATGTCACTAAGTAGAGTATAAGGTCTGTGCTTTTCTGGTTCACCCCTGTATGCCTAATATCTAGAATGGAGAGATTCATAAATGGTTTGAATGATTAATGAATGGCAAATTGTACTTCTTCCTGGATTAGGATAGTCAGTGTTTCCTGCCTCAAGTCCAACCTAAACACCCACGCATGCACGCGCACACATGCAGAACCTCTATTACGCCTGCTAACTCATTTAATGTCTTGTTCAGGGGCATTAGTAGGCATTACAGCATGAAAGTCTACCTTCGTCACTAACTCACTAAGTTAGAAGAAGAAATCAAGGGGCACTAAGCACAGAAACAGCTTTGAAGAATGAGTAGGCGGGCCATGTTGCCTCCCTGGAGTCCCAGAGTAAGGACATATGTCTGCCTCTGTTTTTTGTTTCTAGAGGCCTGTCTTTTCTATTTGTTCTGAATGACAGGGCAGGGTGGTCAGCTTTATTTAGCTTGGACTGTGTTCTTGCTTTTCTCTCCCTGTAGCACTGTGGCTGCAAGCATCAATGCCTTAGCAACAGTGACCTTTGAGGATTTTGTCAAGAGCTGTTTTCCCCATCTCTCCGACAAGCTGAGCACGTGGATCAGTAAAGGCTTATGTAGGTACAGCCAGTGGACCTTCTACTCCCTGTCATGAAATGTACATGTGGTATAGGCCAAAACCCCGCACATGCTATTCAGCGCTCTCTTACAGGCACAAATGCACACTGAGACGTATGAGAAATTTCACAAATGGATTCACACTTCCAAAAATACCAGGAGGGTAAAGGAAAGAGTTACCACCTAGCTTACCTTTCACCAACCTTATATTCGACACTCTTGAGTACTCCCTCAACACTCCAGATTTGTCACTTCAATATCCCCTGATGATGCCTTGTATTAATCATATTCATCCCTCTACATGTAGCCATTCACTTTATTTGTTAAAGTCAAATTCTTTCTCTTTCTTTTTTATTATTTATAATTGTTATTTATTTACTTATTTATTTTTAGTATAGTTGACACACAATATTACATTAGTCTCAAGTGTACAACATGGTGATTTGACAAGTTTGTACATTGTGTCAGATTCTGTTCTAAGGAATTTTTTATTACCAAACTCCTGGTAAACTCATTTGCTTAATCACACATTGCATAGTATGTTTATGCTCACTGTAGCACTTATCATACTGAATTACAGTTTTACAAAGATTATTTCTTTTTAAGTATTAACAAATTATATACTTATTCACTTATTATGGACGATATAAGTAGTTGGAGAAAATATATGTACTTTTTAAATAAAATTATACCTAATTTTGCTCCAGGTTGGTTTTTTTCTAGGATACTATAGTGAGCAGTTTCCTGTGTCATTTATGCATTATTTGAAAACATGGTTTTTTAATGTTTGCTTAATATTCTGCAAAATGGCTTACTTTTATATTTTTATGTTGATACTTTTAAAAATCTTTTTTAAAATTTTTTATAACATTTTGATATCTGTATACATTGATCTATGATGGCATACATAATTTTTTCCTTAATAAAAACCTCCAAAAGAAAACTACCAGATCAAATAATACAAATTCACTGACAGTTCTTGACATACTCATGAAAAATATCCCGTCTGGTCAGATTAATATTTATGTGTGGCAGCAGTGAGTAGTGACATGTTTTTCCATGTCCTTGATATTAGTATCTTTAAAAATTGGCCCACTTGATGGGCAAAATAACATCACATGTTTACTTTAGTTTACATTTTTTGATTTGTAGTGAATTTGAACGCTTGTCAGATGATAAATAACCATTTGTATTTTTGTGAAAATTTTATTTATGCTTTCTGTTTATTGAGATATTAGACATTTTGTCTGGAAAATCTCTTCATGGATAAAGTAAATGTGACCCTTGCATATTGAAGAATGTCCTCTAGATATTTTTTATGTACAGAAATTATAATTATATCATTGGTGAAATATATGTATCATTTCTTTAACTATTTTATCCATTTCTTTATGCTTACAAATTTCCCATTCAAAACTCTTTTAAATATTTCCTTATTTTTTCTATAATGTAAGATTCTTTCATCTATAAGAATTTGTTTAAGAATATAATATACTTAATTTCATTAAATTATTTATCAGTTGTAGAACTAATACCATCTTGTTTTATACTCTAGATTTATAATGTTTTACTTAAAATATCTGCTAGAACAACTCCTGCCACTTTTCTTTTAATTTAAAATTTAAAACTTTTTCAATTGTAACTTCCCTTTGTTTTTCTACTGAACCAAACTTTCAGTTATACATGTTTATATATTCTTCAGATTAACTTTAAAATACTTTATTGTACATCATGGAGCTGCACGTCCATCCCAATGGTAATGCATTAAATCTAAAAATGTTTTGGGGAAGAACTGACATCTTTGTAAGCTTTCCATCTACCAATAGTATTTTTCTATAATAGTTTTTTTTAGCCTGGATATGAATTACACTCATGTGTTCCTTCTTCAGCTTTTCCCTTCCTCTCCCTTCTCATTATTCTTTATCTTCTCCTTTTCTTCTTTCATTGATATTATGAATGGGATGTTTTCTCCATAGTATCTTCTAAACTGTTTATTATGAATGTGGAATACCTTCAGCTTTTCATTTATTTTGTTTTGTATCTGGTCATTTATCCTCGCTGGTTCTTAAAATTCTAATTGGTTTTCTAGTAAGTGTCTGAAAATACTGATTGTTTTATATCCTTATTCTTAAATATTCTTCTAATTTGGATTGTTTGTTCTCCATATCCTTTACTTTTTCTCCTATTTTTGTAATTTCTTCCTTTCCTCTGATGTTACTTTTCTCACTATTTGCTTTTAGTTCTCCACAAAACAAATTTATTAACAATAATGATTTTAATTCTGTGATTGTGCTTCATTCCTTATATTTTATTATATAAATTCAATCTTACAGTAAAATTTAAAGAGTTTTACTATGAATTCTCATATATATACCCTCTAGATTCTCCATTAATATTGTCCTAAACTTGCTTTTTCATATATCCATCCAGCTCTCTATCCATTCTTATTATAACATATATTTTGATACATTTAAAAGTAAATTGCAGACATCAGTACACTTCTCCCTAATTATTTTAGGATACACATTATTAACTAGAATTTAATACTTTGTTTTAAATTTTTTTCCTGAGAGAGAGTGAGGAAGAGCATGTGTGAGTGAGGAAGGGGCAGAAGGAGAGGGGGAAAATCTTAAGCAGGCTTCATGCCCAAAGTGGAGCCTGATGTGGGAATCCATCCCATGACCCTGGGAATATGACTTAAGCCAAAATCAAGAGTTGGTTGCTTAAACAACTGAGCAATCCAGGAACCCTTACAAGTTTTTATGTAAAAATCTACTTACAATGAAATAGACAAATGGTAAGTGTATTTGTTGAGTTTTGACAAACTCATATACCACTCAACCACTAAAGATATAAATCATTACCATTACCTTGGAAGGTTCTCTCTTGCTCATTCCAAACAATCCCTGCTTCCCCTCACCTCCAGAAACAACCATTATTCTGATATTTCCACCATAGATTAGTTTTACTTGTTCTAGAATTTCATATACATGAACTCACACAGCACATACCCTTTTTTGGTAGGACTACTCTCATTCAGCATGTTTTTGTTTTCGAGATTTATCCATGTTGTTTTGTATATCAGCAGTTCACCCCTTTTTATTATTTAGTAGTATGACATTATATGAATATACCAGTTTCTTAAACTTCTATTTCTATTAATGGACCTGGACTGTTTCAGTTTGAGTTTATAACAAATAAAGCTACTCTGAATACTCTTGCACAAGTCTTTATGTGAACATATTTTCATTTCTACTTAGTAACAACTTCAGAGTGGATGTGCTTTATCAATTACCATTTTTTATTTCTTTATAGTCCTTCCTTAGCCCACCTGGACCCATCTGTATCTAAGCTTATTGGTGTTGCACCCTATCTTGCTTTTCTTCATCTCACTTGCTTTCTCTTGATCTGAACTTGACCTCAGCCTATGTGTTTTTGCATCATATTAAAATTGCCAAGCAGTTGCTAACTACTTTCTTTCTGGTCCCTAAAGTAAATTATTTCTACAAAGCATACTCTGTATTTGAGCTTTTATGTTAATATATTCATTCATTTGTTTGGCAATATTTCTTCTTTTTTTCTGCTTATGCTTAAACAAAGATGAATAGGTCAATGCTGACCACATGTTTGTTAACTAGGTAGGTGAATGACCTTGATTTTATTCATTATCTCACATATAGATTAAAGCTAATAGCAGGTGGATGGGCATTACTTCCAGTACAATTCCCAATTTCTAGAAGATAGTAATAAATATGTTCTATGACAGCAGAAATGTCTTCTGTGCCCCTGGTTTATTGTCTGATCCAATGAGCTGATATAGCACTTGTAAAATTCATAGCATTTTCTGCAACTGTGGAACTTTCTCTCTTTCCCACATTTACTGCTTTGTTTGTGGTGCCATTCATTCCAGGTCTCTATGAACTCCTACCAATTTCCCTTACATTTTCTGCCTAACTAGTTGCTATTGACTGTAATCTGGTGGTGGAAATATAATGTTTGAGCGGGAGGGGTACTGAATCAATTCTCTAGTCAGCACACAAAAAAAATACAACTCCTGGATTGAGAGATGGCTGCCTAGAATTTCACTTGAACACGTAACTGTTAGCCTAGTAGGAGGAAAATCAATGGTTAACAGCAAACGTGTCTTTTGTTATTTTTTTCAGGTATGTGGAGTTCTTCTTATTCATGAAGCAGTTCAGAATCAGGGAAAATATTGTTTTTTGCAGTCCAGTCTATCATCTTTAAAGATAATGAGCTTCTGACCTGACCTTCTTAGAATGTGGGATCTTTGGGACAGGAATCAGATCCTGACTTTATAGCACTGGCACTGGTAAAGTGCCTGACATATGGTCAGTACTCCATAAAATTGAATCAATAATCATGTTGGGAACTGAGCTAGATATTTAGCTGAGAGATAACTTCAAGCAGAATAAACAAAATCATTTTCTTTCCATTTCTGTCACTGTGTCTCTGTCTATATCTCTGACTCTTTGTCTCTCATTTAGTTTAAGGGTTATAATGAGAATTGAATGTAATTTTAAGATCATCCTTAAATAAAAATGTATAAAA
The DNA here is from genome assembly GCF_006229205.1 of Suricata suricatta. Taxonomy (NCBI): domain Eukaryota; kingdom Metazoa; phylum Chordata; class Mammalia; order Carnivora; family Herpestidae; genus Suricata; species Suricata suricatta. Next base: position 32,889,847 of record NC_043710.1, read on the forward strand.
ACAATGACTTTTTAAAAGGTGGCTTAAAATAACTCATCATCTTAAAAAGATGAGTAAGAGACTTATGTTGCTTCATTCAGTGAGGTCCTCTGGTATTAGTGGTCCTGTTTGAGATGCTTTAAGGCAAGGTACTCCGATGGCCCTGGCAAGTCTCCCACATAGATATGTAAACAAATAAATCATTATGCAGTATACAAAGGGCCATAAAGATGACATGAATAAAGCACTAAAAGAAAACAGAAAAACATTCCAGATTTGCAAACGCTGTGAAGTAAAATGTATAGATACTTTAGCTGTCTTAAAGATGAAGAACTATCTGAATCCCAGAAAGGTCTTCAGTTGATTATTGATGAGTGGTCATACTGGAATTACTTTCCACTAAGTTGGTCTGGATTAGTCCAGGCCAGTGTCTTTTCCACATTTTCCTGTTGCATCTACATGATAACTTTCTTCCTGAACCTGGAGAGAAAACCCCTTAAGGCTGGATTCCAGCTCCTTTTGCCTGACTGGGAACAAAGTTTCCCTTGCTTACCCTCTGGGGCTTGTGATGGCTGAGTGGCAAAGACACTTCTCACGGAGTTCCCTTCCAAAATGGCTTCCCTCAGAGACAGTCCTGGGTAGGAGCTCAAGAAATCCCTCAAAGCCAGCTTGGATGATGGTCACAGGTTTTCTTTCTTTCAGGTCTTTTGTTTGGCGTGATGTGTACCTCCATGGCTGTGGCTGCATCTCTCATGGGAGGCGTCGTGCAGGTAATGAAAGAGAGAAAAGATGCCTTTGATTTCATAGCAATTTTAGGCCACTTTCTATGCTAAGGCTTTGCCTATCCCTCCAAGTACCATATGCTGAGACTCTGATACCAGGTCTGAATTAAACATGCATGTAAAATTTCAACCAAAATTGCTTTCAGAAGGGGAAACTTTTAAAAGCTAGTAATGGAAGTCAATAATGGTACACTGCCCTTTTCAAATACATATCTGAGCATGTATGATCCTGAAATAAAAGTAGTATTGATAAGTCATAATGATAATTATAATCACACCCAAAAATATAACAATTGCTATTAATGGAGCACTTACTCTGTTCCAGGTACACAATCCCAAATGTTTTACCACATTTAGCCTTTATTACTTCTCTCAGGGTAGCATAATTAATATACTAACTTTACAGATGAAGAAACTAAGAAATAGGGAGGTGATGTGATGGTCTCAGCGTCACATAAGTAAGGAGTGGGGAGCTGCATATGAGCCCACTTCTATTGAACTGCCTCCCATACATCCAACTCCTCTTTCCATAAAAAGATGGCACAAGAAGGAGTCTCAAGGGTAATACGGTTCAGCATCTTCATTTTGTAGATAAGTACAGAAAAGAGTGAACATATCCTGCTCAGGTTCTCACAGCTGGTCAGTGTCTGAGCCAGGTTTATGGCCCAAGTCTCCTGAGCCACCCTTCTTCCCTCTGCAAATCGGCCACCTCAGAAGCAACAGCAGATAAGCCCATCTTCAGATTTTCCTTCTGCCCTATAATTCCCCTTGTATCTTTGCATAATTTATTTTTTAATGTTTATTTATTTATTTTGAAAGAAAGAGAGCCCTAGTGGGCTAGGGGAAAGAGAGAGAGAGAGAGAATCTTAGGCAGGGATCTCCACACCCAGTGCAGGTCCTGACTTAAGACTGAATCCCATGGCTCATGATCTGAGCCAAAGTCCAGAGTCAGTCACTTACCCAAACCTCCTGGATGCCCATCTTAGCATAATTTCAACATCCTTTATGTTATCTTGGAACAGCATAAGTTTTCAATAAATGTTGCTTCAACAATGAAATGAATAAGTGTGCCTGAATAGCAATCGCTGATTTTTAGTTGCTTTACTTTACTTTTTATTTTTTAAAAATATTTATATTTTATTTTTTAAAGCTCTATTTATTTAAGTAACCTCTACATCCAACACGGGGCTCAAACTCACGACCTTTACTCAAGAGTCGCACACTCTTCCAACTAAGCCAGTCAGGAACCCCCAGTTTTACTTTAAAATGGGACCATAGACCATATGTAGAGAAGCAGAGGGTACAGGGGGTGGGGGTGGTGGCAGAAACAGGGGGAGGGGCAGGTAGCAGCACTGAAGATCACGTGTTAACTAGTGATTTGCAGAGGTCACTTTCAGAAAGGTCGTTCTATTTATTATGCTTCTATATTAACCACTATCATCTAGCTCTGCTAAGGACTGTAATGAGTTCTAAGCATGTTCTTATCTCCACTTAAGAAAGTGCAAACAGTTCAACAACCAAATGGCATGCCTTGGGAGTCAGAGGGCTCACTAACAGGGTAGGTAATACCAATTAAAGGATGTAAAAATAGTGGATAACACTTGAAACTAATATAACACTATGTGTTAACTAAATGGAATTAAAATTAAAACTTAAGGAAAAGAAAAAAGAAAACAATAATAGTAGATAACATTTAGGGGGTGCCCATTATGTGATCTGGAGCACTTAGTCACTATTCTGACCTTTCTCAGATTACACATTGATTACTCCCAAGAAACCCCAGGAAGCAGGCATCATGATTTCCACTTGATATATGAGAAAGCTACAACCAATATGGTAACCCCCAGCCCAAAGCACATGCTCTTCTTCATCATCCCCAGTTTGCAGGAGCAATTTACGTGAGATTTGCCCACTGAGAAGAAAGCTGTTGGATGAGACTTAAGTCTTCCTCCAATGGAACCTGCTTAGGAACAACAACAACAACAACAACAACAAAACAAAGATAAAAATTAAGATTAGTTTAGTTGTGTAAGTTATAGAAATACACATCTTCAAAAGCCAGAAACTCTTGAATTTTTTTTCTTTCTATTATGTAAAGACCTTTTTATACAGAAGCATATTGGTTGGTGACTTTATGAGATTCTTAATGTATTTTCCTCCATGGGGAGGGATAAACACCTTTCCTAACTTATTGATTCTCTTATATAATAGCTAGTCAATTAGCTTCTGAATTCAGCAACCAGGGCAACTATGAATTCATGCTATCAATCAGCAGAGGAAATGTCGAGGATATTAAATTAAGTAATGACTTTGGGGAAGAGTATCGACTTTAATCTTATCTGCCTCTATCTTGTCAAAGAGCTATCTGTGGCATTGACTTCATAAAAAATTAAACAGAAAAAACAAACAAAAATGCATTGCAGCTCATCTTTCTAGAGAAAAGCACTCATATTACAGATGGAGGGGATTTGATGGCCTCTTGGTCCTATCTATTTTTCATAAAGAAGACACTCTGAAATAGAAGGTGCCTGAATTAATATTAGAACATTCACCAAATCAGAGTTATGAGAGGCAGGGTCAAAGTTAGAATCCAAATATTCTGTTGGTGATGGAAACTTTCAAGAACATTTTTCCCTTAAACAAAATGAACCATTATGAGAGTCTGTGTTCTTGACATTTTTTTCTGTAGACTGCCTTCAGGAGAGAAAATGTGGGTTTTATAGCCAAACAAAGCTAGCTTAAATCTCTTTAATCTTACCTCTCCCATTTTTTAAATGGAATTATATCTTTAATATGTTTTCTGTCAGTGCAGTGTTCTCTTCTATAAAATTCAGTTAGTGGTATCTACCAAACAGGGTAATTGTGAGGATGAAATAATCTGGAGTGCTTATGTAGTTCCTATATGTGGTGCCTGACAAACATTAAGATACAGATAGGATCTTTATAGTGCATCCGAATCTCACTGTTGATGTAAGAGCCCTACAGATGCATTGAAACAAGATACTGAAGGATAGCATGTACGTGCTCATGTGCATGCATGCTGGCACCCACCCATGCCTGCTCACTTGCATGCATATCAGTGCGTGTATGTCCAAGACTCATGGAAGGCCATGGCACAGAGCTACAGGTCAATAGCAGATCAGTTTAATGAAAGCCACTTGCCGAGATAATGGGCTCAATAACATGGAGGCTAAGACATACGGAAATGCACTTGTCAAACTCCCTCAATCGCCAAAGAAAATGGAGCCCTTGAAAATGGGATATGAGATATGGAGTGTCCAGTAGTCTTTCTAACATGTCCCAGCTGAATGCTTCAACATCTGGGTGGGCTGTTGGGAGTGGGGTAATCTGTTATAATCAAAGTGATAGAATTGTTTAAACAAGATTAGAATAGGTGATCAGTTTGTAAGACATGAAACATAAGTTATAGATATATTTATTTTGGTACATTATAAAACAAAAGGTTTTTTTTTTTTGACAAGATAGAAAATGTAAACAAATCAATGAGTTCCACCTTAAGGGAAAACTACTTTTACCAAATCCAAATTACCTGTGTGTATGTACACACACACACACACACACACACACACACACACACAAATGTATGTTTGCATGTATTTTTATTATTTTATACAATGCTTATCATTGAGCCCAGAGGGGAGAAATGATTTCCAGAAAGCACATGGGTAAAAAGTGGCACAAGCAGGACTAGGGTTAAATTTTATCCTAGGTCTGAGAGAGAGAGTGACAGTGTGTGATCCCAGGTGGCCATGGATTCAGGGGAGCCGGCACGTTTATCAGATCCATCTTGTTCCACAGGCTGCGCTCAGCATCCATGGCATGTGTGGGGGCCCAATGCTAGGCCTGTTCTCTCTGGGAATCCTGTTCCCTTTTGTGAACTGGAAGGTAAGGATCCTGCACGTCTCTCCACGATTCCCACTAAAACTTCATGAAGCCCAGCTAGCTTCTCTCTTTTCTCACTTCTCCTTGGGTAGGTCGTCTCTCTGTGTCAGGAAAAAAAATGGTGGCTTTTTTTGGTGGTAGACCTAACAGAAACCAAACCCTCCTATCTCTGACATCAGTGAAGCCTTTTTAGAGGCAGAAAGCAAGGAAAGTAAGAGGAGGACATGAAGTGCTGGATGTCATGCCATCAAAGTTGACTCTTTAGGATTTAAATTGTTCTTCCTAAATTCAGGGCTCACAAAATGAAATTTAATAGATATATTGAGTTCAGGAATAATTTAAGTTAAGGACAACTTTGAAGACTCAAAAACCTGTAAACTTTACTTTTCTTTCTATTTTACTTAAAATGATAATGACTTTAACTTAATTAACTAATTTAAGAAAGGGAGAGTAAACAAACCTGGTGTATTCTGAAAGCTAGATACTCTTGGGTTTGCTGCCTAACAAGCTAATTGTGTATCTTTTTTTAATGTTTATTGATTTTTGAGAGATAGAGAGAGACAGAGTATGAGCTGGAGAGGAGCAGAGAGGAGGAGACACAGAATCTGAAGCAGGCTCCAGGCTCTGAGCTGTCAGCACAGAGCCCAATGAGGGGCTCGAACTCACAAACTGTGAGATCATGACCTGAGCTGAAGTCAGACGCTTAACTGACTGAGCCACCCAGGCACCCCTAATTATGTATGTTTAAGTAAATGTTGTTAGGATGACTTTTAGTAAATATAAATCAAACTGAACATTTAATTGAAAAAACAATATAATCTTTAAAACAGTTTAAAAATCATAATTTTCTCAATCTAGCAAAATTGTCATTTTTTTTACTTATTGACATTCATACACTTATATACATATATTTTTTATTGTCTTTAGATTACAAAAATCTGACTCTACATGTTTTAAAATATATTTTAGGGTGCTCAATGAAGCCTGAGTCACATGGTATATCTAATTAGGTGACTACTGCTATCTGACCCTTGTTGACCTTTATTCTAGATAAATCTCATGGACCTAGGCAAAGAGCATGGATAGGTAGGGACCATTTGAGAATTTTTAGTGCTTTCCTTATAATCTTACTTGTTTCAATTTACTTTTCAGATATTGAGGTTGACAAGGATAACTATGTTTTGGAGAGATAGTATGAAGGAAGGCAATATGACCATGAAAAAATGGTCATATTGAGCTACAGAACATCTTAGTCATTCTACACATTAACTTGTTATCCATGTTAGTAAATTGTGGTTCTTGCACAGAAAACCAGCTTGCTTCAGGTAGAGGAAGGTAAACATTACAAATTTGGTTCACCTCCCCTCATCATTGGCCATGGCTGATCCTACTCATCATCATGTGGATGAAGCCCCAGAATTTTTCCCAGCATGGCTTTCTAGGTACCTACTATAAATCACTGAGGGTTGAATCTTTTGTTGACACCCACTCACTCTTTGCTGGTAGGCCAGGGGTCAGCAAACTACACCCCTCAAGACAAATCTAGCCAGCGTCCAGTTTTAGGTATGGCCTGCAAGCTTCCAATGGTTTTCACATTTTTAAATGACTGGAAAATTTAAAAGAAGAACAAAATTTTGTGACCCCAAAATATATGAAATTCACAATTAAGTGCCCCAAGATAATTTTACAGCTTATAACCACTCCCCTTTGTTTACATAATATGTATGTCTGTTTTTGTGCTATAGGGCAGAAACTGAGTAGTTGGGACAGACACGGGATGGCCCACAAAGCCTAAAATATTTACTAACTGGCTGTTTGTAATAGAAGTTTCAGACTTCTGGTCTAGACCAAGGCATACGTATTTGGATCATATACATTGCTTTAGTTTCCCCAAACAATAATGAACAAAACATTTTAATCCTGTTATCAAAAAGTCTTCCCTGAATAAACAGAGTAACTACCAAATTATTTTCTCTCACATAGGCTCAGCTGTCTAGTGGAGGCTGGGAGAATTCAGATTTTATTTTCCAGTGGTCCTGGTCACTGCTAGACTGCTCTTTCTCCTTTATAAGAGAAATGACTCTATTACTCATTGACTTTTCACTGTTTATCTGTCAAGAAGTAGGACTTTAGAATGGCAACACCAGTAAGCATGCTTGCTGGTATTTAGACCCAAGCAAAAAGCTCCCAACTTGTGAGTCAGGGACTCTGCTAGAATCACTTAGAAAGAGATATGAAAGAAAGAATTTCTATATAATAGCTTATAGTGTCTGTCAATAAAAAATGAGCACATTGTCTCCATTTTCTGAGGGTTTCCCAGGCTTCTGAAATTCTTCTACTGGGAATGAAGTCTTAATAGACTTTCCCCCCAGTTTTTAAATATAATTGATGTATGGCACTGAATAAATAGAAGAAGTACAGAATAGTGAATTGACTTAGATATTTGTGAAATAATTACATTAAGTGTGCCATCATCTCATATGGACAAAAAAAGAAAAAATATTTTTTCTTTATGATGAGAATTCTTAGGATGTACTTTCTTAACAATATCCAGATATGCCATACAGGGATGTTAACTGTAGTCATCATGTTGTATGTTTCTCGACAGATTAAATGGTAAGAAAAAGCTAAATGGAGGGAAAAAGAAGTTCCTCCTAGAAATCTAAAAATAGTAACCATTAAAACATTCTTCTGTGTTTTCATTTAAAGTACAAGTTACTCCTAAATAAAACTGCATTGTGGGAGTTGGCAAAAAAAAAAAAAAAGGCAGTTTGGGTGTGCTGTTTCCAGCACGTGTGGCCAAGACTTAGGGTGGACAGTAAGGATCTCTGAGGTGTGGACTCCTCATCTCCTTTTTCTTTCAACAGCTTTGTCAAATCTCTCATTTTTTCTCTCCCTTCATCAAGGGTGCACTGGGTGGCCTTCTAACTGGAATCACCTTGTCATTTTGGGTGGCCATTGGGGCCTTCATTTACCCTGCACCAGCCTCGAAGACATGGCCCTTACCTTTATCAACAGACCAGTGTGTCCCATCAAATGTGACAGAATCACCACCTACAGAGCTATCCAGCAGGTGTGTGGACCTTAAAAGTGATGTTCCATCCCAGGGAGCAGGTAACCAGGTTTGAGAAAGATGCATCCTCCAGGGATAAGTCTGATGAGCCAGGTCTTGCTTTCCTGTTAAAATCCTTCTGGGCAGTGCCCAGCATTGAAGAGTGCCATGTAGAGGTAATGACTATTCTGCAGATATTGATTCCTCTGCATCCCAGGGTTCACAAGAGTAACCTCAGCAAAAGAGTTAATTGGAATTATGAGTTCAAAATGGGAAAAGTAGTAATTGGAGGGTGAAAATGAGTGGTATGGAGCTCAGGGATCATGCCCTGGAAAGAGTAAAGGGCCTGCGTAGAATGGTTGTGAACACACTGATTTGGGAGCACTGCTGTGAACTTGCAGCTTTTAGATCAAACTAAATGGAGCTTAACAAAGGATTTCTCTTGATTTCTGGATGGAATAGGTAACTTAAGACACCAAAATACAGAAGATAACATAGTGTAGGGAGAATATCATTTTCTTTGAAATCATAAATGCCTAGGTTTAGATGTGGGTTTTATCATTTATCTACTCTTTCTCTGTATAAGTTAATAACTTGTCGCTTCATGAATTCTCAAGAGTCTTTGAAAAAAAATGAGGGTAATAATATTTACTTTACTGGTTCTTTGAGAGGATTAAGCGAGAAAGGATAAATATAGCCTGTAGCAGTGTACCTGACTTTAATAAATGCACTTTCTCGTGCTCTCATTGTCTGTAGAAACAAATCTAAGAAATGTGGGAGAGCTCCTTGTCTCTATGTATCAGGTGGAAAAACTATTGTGGGCTGCACTGGGATGATGTAGGTAGAGCCACGTTCTAGGACTGTGTTCCTGAGTAGGTTGTCCTGCCTACATAGTCTATGAACACTCCATTATCTTGCTTCCATTTGCTTCTGAGTTTCATCTAGTTTAGAACCACTCCTTTTCATGAATCTTATGAGCACATAATATCAACCTAGTACAGTTCCTACGTTCACCATGTTTCTTCCCTCAGGCCCATGCTTCTTCTATCCTCTGTTCTTTGAGTGCTAGATATTGGCCCTAACTCCCTTTCTTGACTCATCTTTAAAAACGAGCTCAGGTATTGGCTCACACACAAGCATTTTTCATATGCTCACAGAATCCATTATTCCTAATCCAGGGTGTTACCATTCCACTTTAGGATTGTCTGTTAGCTCCTATATGTAGACTTTGCAGCTTACTCATCTTCTTATTTCTGATACCTGCCACAATTCTTGGCACTAAATCTCAGCTTAATAAATGTCTAAAGAGTGAATAAAACAAAAAAAAATGAAAGGCACAGTCCTCATTGCACTTCTTATAATTAGTGCATATGTTACAATACTTATAATACAAAGATGGGTTGGATTGAGTGCAATACAGAGCACAGCTAGTATACAATTGATTCTTTAAAAAACTAACCAAATGGCAAAAAATTAAGTGTTGGAATTTTGAGAAATGCCAGGTTCTACAATAGGCCTTTAAGTCATTGTGGATCATAGCATGAGAACTCATGGAACCGTCGACATATGCTGTTGTCCTCCACAGACCTGCAATCGCTGACACCTGGTATTCGCTCTCCTACCTCTACTACAGTGCAGTGGGCTGCCTAGGATGCATTGCTGCTGGGATAATCATCAGCCTCATAACAGGTTGGTTATGTGGATTTCTCTCATTGGGGCCAAGGAAGACATGGTCTAGCTTCCTGCATTGGTGGGCTAGATGGATGTCTTACTAATTTGGAGTCCACTGATTCTAATCCCATGATTTTGGATCCACTGCAAGAAGCCCTTCTTCCCAAAGACATGTCTCCTGTTTTCAAGCTCATATGCAAAATCATTCTCCTGATTATCATTTATATATGATTATTGATATGTTTAACACATATATTTTAAAATATCCCCCATACATTATGGGAAAAAGAAATGATGTTTCAACACATGGCCCCCAGAAGCCAGAGTACAAAATCTTTTGTAATGTAACAATCAGTAGGAAAGTTTAAATATTAAGAGCATATCTTTCCTCCTTCATCTCAGTAAGAAACTGGAGTTTTTCTCATAATCACCTCCTATCTCATGGGTGAGACTTACGTAACATACTAGATGGGGACTCTTTCTCAAATTCATTCAAAATTCTGATACAGCTGCTGAAATTTCAAGTGCAAAGTACTTTTTTGCAGGGGAGAAACCTACCTCCTCATCCACAGGAAATGGTCTCATCCTCTTTGAGCTTCTCCTTTCTCATGACTTATGCTGTCATAGTCATGTAGTTTCTGTTGACAAATGTGGTTTCAACCAGAGGGGAAGATGGTTTTCAATGCCTGATTCCTAAGGTCTTACTCATTAAATAGATGATACATGCTCTTGATTGAGGGCAAATACAAAGCTTCAAACTTGAGTTCCATTTTCATTTTTAACCTTGCTATCATTGATAACTGCAGTCCTAAATTTTGATTTTTTTGTTCACCATCTCCCAAAGGCTTCCCCCACCAAGAATAAAACTAAATTTAATCCATATGAGGCAAAACCAGTGTTACACTATATATTAACTAACTACAATTTAAATAAAAACTTGAAAGAAACAAACAGAAAAATCCATGTGAAGTAAAGAATGTTTTCTTCTTAGCAAGCCTCAGCCTCCTGCCCTAAGAGATAAAGTATCTATGTTATTTGATGAAGTGTTTGATATATTTGTGGTCTCTTAAGAAACAGTCTTCTTTGCTTGATATCCTGGGAATGGTTGGGTTGAGGATTAAATTTTTCTTATTCGAAGCTGCCCTTGGTTAGCAGTTTGAGGTTATAAGAGTCCCTTTATCACTGCCCATACATACACATACACTAAGGAAAATGGAGTGTTTCAGGTTAAGATCACATATGTTCAATTTCTTGTTTCACCATTTTCCAAACCATAGAAAAATGTATTATTTCCTCACTTACGCAAGGAGAATAATAATATGTATTTTATAAAGAGTAGATGTATTTTATAAACTACATAAAATATGCTTAGTACATAGAAGGCATTCACTAATAAAAGAAATACAATTATTAAGAGGAGTACAATTTATTTGGTTGAATGTCTTTTAACAGAGTGACATAATGCCAGGGAATATATCACTTAAGCTTCAATTTGAAGCATTAGGAATCTATACATTTTTTATCTCTAGAAAGAAATTTGAATAAAAAGCTTGTAGACTGGCACAGTGTCTGGTACAGAGGTGGAACGAGATCAAGGTTGTAACTGCTCCTCTGCTGCCCCATTTAGGGACAGTCAGACTAAACTGGTTACTGAATTAATGACTACCACTGAATGAGATTGGGTATGCATGAATATTTATCATGGTACCAAAGTTTGCAACAGTTCTAGACAAGGAATATTGTCAGCCTTTAAATCCTGGCTTAAATATCAATGTGGCTCTTATTCCACAGCGGGATTTGAAGGAATGGGGCATTGGACAGGTATATTTTAATGACTGAAAAGGTGTCAGGAAAGTCTAGATTGGCTGAAGGGAATGTCAAGGTATTGCTTATTCAGAATATTGGGGTGGAAGGAAGAAGAAATGGTAAACATAATCTTTTTAATTTTACAAATAGTGACTCTGATGGCTTCTAACATACCTGATTTGGGTGAAAAATCATGAGTTTTCCTAAAGGAAGAAATTATGAGTTCTGCCATCCCTTATGTTGACCTACAAAGGGGTAGAGTTTTCTATAATCCATCTTTATTTTTTTTATTGTACCATGTCACAATTTCTCTTTTATTATTTCTACATTTTATTTTATTTTATTTATTTTTTATTTATTTTTAATTTATTTTTAATAGTTTATTTTCAAATTGGTTTCCATGTAACACCCAGTGCTTCTCCCCACAAGTGCCCCCCACCATGACCATCACCTCCTTCCCTCCCCCCCCCCCCCCCTTTTGTCCATGGTTTGTTTTCAGTATTCAATGGTCTCTCATGATTTGCGTCCCTCTCTCTCTCCAACTCTCTTTCCCCCTTCCCCTCCCTATGGTCCTCTGTTAGGTTTCTCCTATTACACCTATGAGTGCAAACATATGGTATCTGTCCTTCTCTGCCTGGCTTATTTTGCTTAGCATGACACCCTCGAGGTCCATCCCCTTTGCTACAAATGGCCAGATTTCATTCTTCCTCATTGCCATATAGTACTCCATTGTGTATATATACCACATCTTCTTGATCCATTCATCATATAATCCATCTTTAAAAAGAAATACGGTGTCTCTACTTAAGTCTACGACTGTGAATTAGCCTGACCTGACAGTTTGTGGCTATTTAAAACCTATCCTCCGACTCACTTAAAGGAGTTACCAAACTCTGTCTATTAGCCAGTCAGGCTTATTTTCACCCTTATACTAAGAAATGACCTACATAGTAACTATACAATATTTAAATCCTTATAGAAGACCTAGAAACATGCAATTACCTAATCCATCTATCTTTTCATTAATAGGTTACCAAAGTGGCAAGGATATTCAACCACTGCTAATTAGACCGGTTTGCAATTTATTTTGCTTTTGGTCTAAGAAATACAAAAGACTGTGCTGGTGTGGTGTTCAGCATGATGGTGAGACTGAGCAGGTGAGCTGATGTTTGAGCTTCTGAACAACACACATGAGCTCAAAGGGATTCCCTTGTTGCCCAATTAAACCATCTGCAAAGGTGGGTGTGAGAAAGGAAGGCAATGAATATTATAATTTGAATCTAGTTTCAGCTTCAGTTAACCTCAGCTAATCAGCTTTTGAGCACATAAATATGTCCACAGGCAAATGTAATATACCCCTGGGGGTGAATTGTTGACATTGCAAGTGGTCATTTCCAAAAATTTCTTTTAACCCTTCTGGGGTGAAATCTAGGAAAAATATAAAAATGAACAGTAGGAATAAAGGAATAAAAGAGGGAGCGCAATCTAGTATAATGGTGAATAGCAGTGGCTTTAGAGCCAGTCCTGGATACCATCCTGGTTCCATGTCTTATTTGCCTTGGGTAAATTGTTTAACCTCTTTCAGCTTCAGCTTGTATTGGAAAAGTGGGAGGAGACCATACAGTGCCATCTGGGCACAAACATCTCTAGCTCCATGAAGTGTAAATATAGAGTCAGATTGACTGGGAGAACTTCTTAGGTAGAGAAGCAGCAGGCTGCACAGCTCCCCGTCTCCCAGTGAGAATTTAGACTAGGACTAGAGCACCATCCAAGTATCATTAAGCTCATATCAGCCAAAGGCCACCAGCCTCGGAACAAATCAAAGTCATTGACTTGATGCAGCCAGGGGGTGAGTGGGGGTCACTGCAGGGAAAGCAGGCAATGCCACCCTTATTGACAACAGGGATGCTGAGTGTGTCTTTTGTAAGGTTTGTGTTCCCACTGAACCCTGATAGGAATCTAAGGGAAGTCGGGAATGAAAACAAAGCTGTCTGGGGGCACATTTGGTAAGAAAGCAGTCATCCCTCAGACTTATTACAGCATTTGGCAACAGCTGGACCTTGGGAGACGTAATGTTTCCTGTGAAGTTTGCAAATGGTCTTATCTATGCCAATCCTCTCTGTATCATTCAGAACAAGAGTGTACTTGTTTTTTCCTTTTCTTAGGGCTTATTAACATTCTTTCATTCCCACACATTTCATACTTTTAGTACTCTAGAGGACAGACTTCACCCATATCACATCACCTAAGTGGCCAATTATTCTCCTTCCCTAAAACACCAGATTAATATAGACATGAAGTAAAGCTGAGGTTAACAATTACTGAAGAAAGGAGAGCAGCAACCTGATAGGCGTTCTGAATGCGAAGGCACTCTATTTTGATGAGAAAGCAGCTGCTCGAGTACGGCATTGTTTGGATAAATGGATTTTGAGGAAGTTCTAGAAGGAAATAATGAAGCTATTTACTGATTTACAACTTATCTTCCTGAGCAAGAATTTCCTGGAACGAATGATAAATTCTGTTGATACAGGCAGCTTCTGTTCTCAAGGCTGAATTGTGAGTGGGAAGGAACACTTAGCACGTCATTACTGGGTTCCTTTCCTGAAGAATGACATTGGGCAGCTTCTGAGGGAGTCGCATTCAGGTCTCCCTCCTATTATCAAGAGGCTTTGCTGTTCACAGGAAGGAAAGGCACCACCACATCTGAGACATAGGTTTGTCTTTCCTCAGGAAGTATCACTAGTACCTTACAAGCCTACTATACTAACAGAGAGATATACAATATATATTTCTTCATACAACACAGGATATATTGCAAATGCTCACTAAATTGTTCTGTCTGTTTTTATTATCATTAGAAATAGTACCTACATGAGTTGAATCATCATCATAGTTATGAATTAAGAAATGTATTGCTTTCTTATTTACACATAATTTGATTTGATATCATGTCAATTGATCATATTATATCATTTGAAGGGTGGTGCTAAGCAAGATTCACTGAGAGGGATTTGGAATACATTAAGACTAACTCTATAATATGGTTTTTTTCCTTCATTTTCCCCAGGAAACCCTTGAGAATGTCAGTTCCTGGAAACAAGGGGCTGAATCTGTCTTACAGAATGGACTCAGGCAAGAAAACCTGGTCCATATTCCAGGCCACGATCCCAAGGACAAAAGCTACGACAATATGGCATTAGAGAAGATTACTCATTTCTAACACCTGCATCGAGTATAACACACACACACACACACACACACACACACACACACACAGATACACACAGACCACATACTATGTGCCTATTGGTTAGCAGACTTGTGTGTTTGTCACTGCTAGAAGACAGGGATGGCTCATGTCTATTTATACTTATTTATAACTACAAATAAATAAAATGACTGTTCCCAGGATATTCCCAGGATATTCTTTGGAAGACCCCAGCTTCCATGTGAGAAGAAACAGTCAAGCTTTAAGTGCACTGGCAAACTTCCTTCTGGATTAAATTGGAACTGGATTTCACCACAGTGCAAAGAATCAGTCCCTTTGTTTCACGTAATAGTAAATCAGGATTTTTTTGTTTTGTTTTGATAATTCTCTAACCATCAAATATCTTGGAGTTTATAGGCAGAACGTGGAAGAGGGTATGCATATTAAATGGTTCTCCATCACTGCTAATAAAAGGAAGGAGTGTCATCTACCCCAACCCCCACATCTCACATATATATAGACACATTTCACATCTCCTCACACTGCAGTTGCAGCTGGAACACTTAAATGACATTAAACCCCTCGACCCACACCTCCACACCTTCAAGTCCTCTTCTGATCATCCCTGCTACTGCAGCTGTCCTGACCAAGCCTTAGAAATAATTTTTCTCAGCATAGGAGAAGGACTGGTATATCTAGTTAGTGCAACAACCATACCTAAATATGCTGCTCCCTTTGTACTCTTGATAAAGCATTTCTTTCTTTCTATCACCTTACAGGGGAAAAATGACTGCACTCATCAGAAGTCTGGAGTCTTTCCAAGGGTTGGGTAAAGAGGAAAAAGGAATGTCCTATTTAGGAGGCGGTTAGGATGGCATATGGAAAAGAATCTTGCAAATAGCTTACCAGCCCACAGATTTCACTAGTCATGGGGTCTTCTTTGGAGCAAAATACCTCATCCACAGGATTTATACTCTACTTATTCAGCTCTTATACACAAAGTCAACATGTTCCACCAGGCTAAGGTGAGAGAAGTAAAGAGCTATACGGTTGAATCACGAAAATTACTTTTTAAGTTCTAGAGTAAAAGGAAATAATCGAACAAAAGGTAACAAATGGAGGGGCAATGCAAGCTTTTTGGAAGAAGTGAAGAAATGAAGTCCTTAAAAAATGAAAAAGAACCAGTGCCACAGGGGCTAGACCAGAGGAAAGACAGAAAACGAGCCAACATCTCAGTGTCAGGTCCCTTAGGGCAAGCGTCAGATATATATTGATTTTGGTGGCCCGGTAAGATCAAAAGATCTGGAAATATATCAGCAAAATAAAAAGAAATGGTTCGAATGGGAAGGGTAAGAAGTCCAAAAGGTTATGTTGTTTAAACCCAAGCTGGGAGGGAAAACCTGGAAAGAAGCATAAGATAGGGGGGAAAATTATGTAACCAGTAGTTATTACTAAGGAGAGAATATAGAAAAAAATCCGGGGTAAAACACCTGTGAAGGAACTAAAAACCAACTGGAATTTACAGGCCACAGCCCAATGCTCGTCTTCTCTCCCTCTACTCAATAGAAGAGACTAGAGGGAGAAAAAGAGAGAATTGGGCTGTGGAAAAGATACATTTGGAAAAAGAAGGAAGGAAGTAAAAAGTACAAAATACATTTGGAAAAATATGTGAAAGTGAGAAGGAGCAGAATTTCTAGAAGCACTTTTTTCAAGTCCAGCAAGCTAATGAAAGTATTGACCTAAGGATTTCCGAGTTGAAAGGCACAATTATTTTCTAGATGCTTTGGTAGTTAGGACATTCTTCTGAATTAGAGCCTGAAAAATATATTGGGTGAACGTTGGAAATGGGCCAAACCTCATTGGCTTAATTAATATCTTATGATTAGGAAGAGAAATAATCACTCTGGGGTGAGAATTTGATAAACAGCAGCTATTAGCTATGTGGCTTTTTCTCCTCCCAGAGGAATGCTTTACTGATAAATTAGCCATTATTTACTTTAAGAAAAAGATAAATCAATTACTATCCCTGCATCCTGACTTCTCACCACACCTCCGTCAGAGATGCTAACGCTGGAGAAAGAACACAAGAGTGGTGTTCTTTTCAGGCAAGAGCATGGATCTAGTCCCTGAAGGGTGTCTGAACTGATCAGCGGACACTCAGACATCAGAGAGCACATGGCGGTTGGCCACAGCAGACATTCTGAGCTGACAGCACCCCTCACCCCTGAAAGTG
Organism: Suricata suricatta; assembly: GCF_006229205.1. Taxonomy (NCBI): domain Eukaryota; kingdom Metazoa; phylum Chordata; class Mammalia; order Carnivora; family Herpestidae; genus Suricata; species Suricata suricatta. The sequence continues at coordinate 32,906,481 of NC_043710.1, forward strand.
CGGAGATGCCTGCACACAGGCGTGGTCTCTGCTGCTAAGAACCAGAAGCATGGAGCTGCCTCTCCAGGCACACCAGACACGCAAGGCACTGGGTGAGAGGCTGCTGTATACGTGAAATAATACATTTCAAGCTTTTGAGCTTTCACTTGGAATTGTACGAAAACAAACGATACCAAATAGTTACTCATTTTACTCACAAATTATCCCACAGATATTTCACTAGGTCAGCATGTTTCCCAGAAGGTTTTTTAGGACACTTTTTCTTTTTTTAGTCACTAATTTTCTTACCTGGAGTGTTATCAAGGCACAAAATGACTTACAAAGGGGAGATTTATTATTATTATTATTATTATTATTATTATTATTATTATTAAAATGGCTCTGTTTTCTTTCTTTCATTATGACTTAACATTCTGAGAGCTTCTAGAGGTCATCTAAAGATCCCTCCTAATTCTTCCTATTTGAATAAATACGGAAAAATGTTAAGGCTTTAGGTAGAGAAGAGATGGGAGTTCCAGAAAAAACCATCTTCCGCAGTGTCCAGGAACCATATCTGTTGTGTGGCTAAACAGAAAGAAACTGTGAAGTGCAGTCAATAGATTTGACTACTTTCGTGCCCCTCTCCCTCTCTCGTTCTTCCCTAGGAATGTCAGCTCAGACTTGTGGCAAGATTGCTGGTGCAGTATAAGACAGTATAAGATGTGTCCAGTGCCAAGTTAAATTCAGGCCATGGAAACACACTGAACTTATGATTGCTTTTTTGCCATAGAATGACCAGGGATATTTTTAATAAATGGAGCTGTGAATGAGGATATCTAAGATGGCCTTAAATGTGCCAAACTTAATGCCGGTCTCTGTCTTTTAAACTCAATCACAATTATTAGTAAAAATGAAATGGAATGACTTCAGTGTCTTTTCCATTCATTCTATTGAATTCATTGATATTCTATTGATATTCTCTTTGGTACCATTTGGAGCAAAAAGTACAGCTTTTTAAAAAATATTTATTTATTTTGAAAGAAAGAGAGAGTGAGCAGGGGAGCAGAAGAGGGACAGAGAGAGAGAGAGACAGAGAAAGAGAGAGAGAGAGAGAGAGAGAGAGAGAGAGAGAGAGAGAGAGAATCCCAAGCAGGCTCTGCACTATCAGCACAGAGCCCAATATAGGGCTCAATTCTACAAACTGAGATCATGACTTGAGCCGAAATCAGGAATTGAATGCTCAACTGTCTGAACTAACCAGGCACCCCAAGAAGTACAGTTTACTGATGGAGATGACAGACTGGGGTCAGACAGCTTAGGTTTAGTTGCAAATTTTGACATAAATTATCTCAGTAATCTTGGGCAAGGTTTTTAGAGCTTAGATTCTTACAAATTAAAGGGAGCAAAAATTGTCCCCACTTAGTAGGGTTGTTGTGAAGATTTAGCGAGGTAAATCATCTGAGCTAGCATGGTGATTGGTGTCAATGAAACATTCAATGTTTGTTATCTGTAGTATATGAAGAAAGTGATATTAATTACAGTATTCATTTTAAGTTAAATTGGTTCACTGTTCCTCTTTAGAATTTTCAAGATATTGGCTTAGGATATGAATTACTGAAACAGTTTAAGAATAAGAAAGGACAAGATAACCATAAACTATAGGGGTACCTGGGTGGCTCAATTGGTTAAGCATCTAACTTTGGGTCAGGTCATGATCTCACGGTTTGTGAATTTGAGCCCTGCATCAGGATCTGTGCTGACAACTCAGAGCCTGGAGCCTGCTTCGGATTATCTCTCTCTGTCTCTCTTTGTCTCTCTCTCTCTCTCAAAAAATAAATAAATGTTAAAAAAACACCATAAACTATAAACTAAAAGTCATGCCATTAATTTCCAAACAGTAGCCTTTGAATGGCAATTTTAAAAATTATGATTTCTAAAGGTCCTAAATTCTTGAAATAAAGGAAAAAAACCCCACTGTTATAAAGATAGATAAGTTCATTACTGAAAATGCAATATTTGTATTTATGATTTGTTAAGTATTACACTGGTACACATAAACCTTGATAAGTAAACAGCATCTCAACCCACATGTGTGACTCAGTGCACAGTCTGTAGCAACTGTGATTCACCCAACAACAACAAAGGCGCGAGGGCTTTTCCATTGTTTAATTCAAATAATATTTCTTGAATACAAATTTCATTCTTTTGTGATTTTATAGGGTGCTAGCATTTCATTCTAAAGAGAAAAAGAAATAAACCACACAACTAGGGGACTTGCAAACAATATTTCAAGTCTTTATGGTATTACAATCTTACTTAAACCTCATTACAAAGATCAGTTCAGTAAACAGAAAAAAAGTAGAGCAGTCTCCTTTTAAATTGTTCTCTTAGAAATAAGTTGTTTTAAAATACTACCGACACTTTAGCTCTCTATTTATACATTTCTATATTTAGAAATTTCATGTGGTCACTTCAGTATTGCAAGGTAGCTGGGCTTACTGTAAAGTTACCTCTTTTATCAAACATTCATGACCTTGAAGTATAATCTATTTCCAAACAACTAAAATTTAACTGATATTACCAATGATATTAAAACAAAATTTTAATCAAGTGTAACTCATAATTGATAATCACGTAATGAGCTGCTTTTATTTGTAGTTCTTGGAAAGAGTTAATGCTCTTCTTTCCTCCATCCTAATCTCCTGACCATATCAATCTAGATTTGCACTCATAAGCCCCCTTTTCTCTTATTGCGCTTCTGGTGTTTGAAATATCAGCTATCTTCAGAAGACAGAGTTAAATATACAAATATTTGGCTATTTAATCAGAACATGGCCCTTACTTGGGTGTGAGAAGATATCAGTGCCTCTCTCATTATACTCTCTTGACAAATCAGAAAAATAATCTTACTCTATGATGGAAATGTTAGTTGATGATCTTTCTGTATATTAGTGGGAAATTTAAGATGATTTTTTTCTATTTTCAAATTGTATGTGTCTTTTTCATACAACTATCAAATACTTCTAGATTTAAACAACTACTCAATTTTAAGAAAAATGTCTGTAGAATGAGTATAGATATATACTTAAGATATATAGCTATTTTAATTGTTTTCAAAAGGAAGTTCAGATTGAAGTGTATTTAAATGATCAATGTGAATATTTTCTACAGGGTTAGGAGCAGGATGCAAATAGTTACCACTCTAAAATCTTTTATATAAACCTAATAGATTAAGGCAGAACTACCAAGTGACCAAGTAATCATACATCAAAATAAGGTTTGACATACTATATTAACATGAGTTCTTTTGCATATTTTGGATAATGCCTATAATATTTGGGCTTCCCAAAAGCTTGGACAACACACACACACACACACACACACACGCACACACACACACTCTCTCTCTCAGAAGTAACCATGAAGAGGATTTTATGACTTCATATAGTAGGTTACTATAAATTAAGAAAAGCAATATATAATGGTGATGTCTTTTACGGACCTTGGCCTACTTGTCCTCATGGATTTCCAGAAACAACCATTCATCTGTTTTTTAAAAATGTTAAAGCCATTGTGTGTACACAGGTGTTCTGAACATCCAATTCCTCATTACAGAATCTGCTTTGACATATTTTAAAAGCTAAAAATAATTTCATGTGGTATATTGATTCAATGTCCTAATGTAACTGCCATGTAAGAAAATAAATGAGCAATCCACAAATTGCTTATTTGTAACAGCATAAGACAGCAGAATTGGTAGAGCCAATGTCATTGATTGATTTGGAATCTACATAATAAAGGTTTATGTACTTATATTGTTTACTCTTTTCAAGAATGGTGACCTTAAAAACGGATTCAATCTATTCCAAGGGAGCAAATCTTCCTTAAATTGGTGTTACAGCTTCTTAGGAGAGTTTGGAAGGAGTCTTTAATGGTTAATAATCCAAATAAGAATAAAAATGGTTAGAGAAACCACTCTTTCTCTTCCCCAAACTTCTTCTTCAATTAGAGGACTCCACTAGCTCTTTCCTAGTTGAAAAATACAATATAGAAGCCAATGGCCACATATCTTAGGAAGATAAAATTGCATATATTTTTAAGTGCATTATCTTCAGCATTGAAAACTGAGACCTTTATTCTTTGGCTAGACTTGTCACTGAAACCTAAGCTTATCATATTTAGCGTTGTAATCTTAAAATAGATAAAGAAAAAGTAATGGGAAAAAACTTCATTTCTTCTGAATGTTTGATAGATGAAACAAACATTGGATGCATGAAATTGTGATTGTTTTTCAGTCAGAAAGAAGGCAGGAAAAGGCTGCTATAAGATTGCATAGACACACTTTTGCTCAGGTAGGAAAGTCTCTACGTCTCCTCAACCATACCCCAAATATTGCTTCCATAATTATCTTTGCCATTGGATTTTTCTGGTTCTTCAATCTCTCTCTTCTCACTTAATGAAAAGTGGGAAAAATCTGCTCATGCTATTTGTTAGAAAGGTATTAAATTTGGCCTAATGAGGGAGCACCTGGCTGATTCTGTCACCAGAGGGCGTGGCTCTTGATCTGGGGGTTGTGAGTTTAGGCCTCATGTTGGGTGTAGAGATTACTTTTAAAAAAATCATGTAAAAAATAAATTTAGTCGACTGTGTTCACCTGGTATTGTTGAGTGGCATTGGCACTGACAAAATAATTATAAAGCATTTGAGGCAGTGTGAGTACCACATGGGGCTAGCCATCCATATGACAGTTACATTCTGTGGGGAATATTTAAATAGATATCAATATGTTTTGTTTTTCAACCAATAATTTAAGAAGTTTTTGCCTTCGGAAAAACAGAAAGCAGAGAAACTGCTTTTTCCACACACAGAATTAAGATGGAAATAAATATTCTGAGGAAGTCAATATAGGCATATAACTGGACATTTTACCCTCTTCTTTGTTAAAAAAATTTTTTAACATTTATTTATTTTTCAGAGACAGAGAGTGAGCAGAGGAGGGCAGAGAGAAAGGGAGCTACAGAATCCAAAGCAGGCTCCTGGCTGTCAGCCCAGAGCCCAACACGGGGCTCAAACTCACAAACTGTGAGATCATGACCTGAGCTGGAGATGGCCGCTTAACCAACCAAGCTACCCTCTTCTTTCTTAAAGAAAGATGCGACAGCATCCACACAGTTTCATCTCTAGTGTACTCGAAGACTCACTTGGAGTCAGCTGGATGCGGATTAAGTTTTATCTAGGGAGAATATTTCTAGGGCACAAACTCGTATCATCATATAAAATAGTGAGATTTGATGGATAGCCCTCTTGTCCCTGTGAGTAGATTTAATTATATGAGAAATTGTATTTGATCCTAAATATGAGTCTCTTGTCCATCAATCTATCTGCTTTCATTTTACTTCCCTGAAAAAGATGCCTAAATGTGGATATGGCGAGAACATAGTGGCTATAATACTTGTGTTTTCTAGAAAGAAAATTATCAAATGTGGTTGTGGATGTCGTTTTTCAGATGAATCCCGATGACAAGTTCAATTGAAGGCATCTTATCACCATTACAAATACATATATCCTAGGTAGTAGGTACCTAGTCCGACCAATCATTCTCACTAAGGCCAAATCAATCTTTCAGTCAGACTATTCTTGGCACATTTCAATATGAATAGTAATGTCTGTAGGGAAATTCACACATTTCTATCAAAAGCTGGGTTTTTCAAGCCATTCCTAAAATGTTCCCTCCTAAGTTATTGAGAATACCAGAAAGAATAAGATGATAACTATTCCCTGGATAAAATCTACAATTATTCCTAAAACCTGTTATAATATGATGATTTGGGGGAAAATACATTGGAAGTACCTTATGATCATAGTAGGACTGAGTTGGGCATATCTCAAAGAGAGGAAGTATGCATGCATGTGCGCGCGCACACACACATACACTCACACACACACACACACACACAAGCACACACACCTGCCTCCAATTGACAAACTAATCAGTTCAGCCATATTAGTTAAGCAACTCATCAGGTAATCTAAATTTTCCATTTGAGCATCCAGTTGAGAGAAAATGGACAATTTGGTAGTCTCTTGTTGCCAGTTGGCTACAGTGTCCCTATATGTCCTCCTTTCTTGGCATGAACTTTATCTGTGCTGAAATTCGTATCCTCAGGAGATTTTGATGGTGATTAGTGGACCCAGCCCAAGCATGAAGAAAAGAAGACGCTTCTGTGTGATAGAAACATTTACTGCTTTCATAAGAACAAATCAACCTTCCTCTCCCATCTGTTTCTAGAACAAACCATTATTAGATTCAATATGATATTCCATCTGTACTTTTCATGTGCAAATGCCTTGATGAGGACAATGAGCTTATCAGAGAACAAATAGCCAAAACTTTTCAAGAGTGTTACAAGGGCTTCCAAGAATAGGGAACTATTGTCTTAGGGCTAAAGAATGAGCAATCCCGTCTCCCCATAGACACTCCAACTGATAGTGAAAAAACAAGCAGGATTAAATTTAACATGCAAATTATAGGAAAAATACCATATCACATAGTTTATTGAGTGAAAAATGTTCCTTTCCATTCCGTTCTAAAACAGATTGTGCTAAGAGTCATTTTGGAAGAAAGTGCAGCATTCAGAAGTTGTATTTCATCATGCAGTCACTCAGCATTTTATCGAAAAGTACGTGCACAGACTCAGACAATCGCAAACTATTTCTAGATAAATTTTTCACACACTGGACTGGGAAAGTGCTTCAGCTTTGAACAACTTGTCAAGGCAGGCTTCATGCACATATATGTTAGTCATCTGCTTGAAAAGACAACAATTTAGAATATGAAAATATATAAGCAGCATTCATGTAATACAGAATTCCTGAGAATAGTGTGTGCTATATAAATCTTTGAGAAATAATTTGTATTCCTATGAAAACCATGATATAAAACATTTCTCTCAACGAAAGCAGAGTGATTTAAAACTCACATACTGTGAGGGGCTGTCAATATTTTGCTGTCAACAACCATGAAGGCATAGCTAGGTTCTACTGCATTGTTTCACAAAGGGAAAATTTCAGGTAACTTTTTCATCGATTCTGTATTTTTCTATTGGTCTCAAAAATTACCAGAGGGGGCAATGCCTAAATCAATGTATTGTAATTTTTTATTGAAAATCTCTTTCTCTTTTCCTTTTCTTTCTCTCTAGGCAATCAATATGCTTTTAAACACTGATGGTGGTAATATAAAAATAACTCAGAAAGAACAGAAAAAATTCTCAAGGGTGTGGCTACCACTATTCTTTTCTCTACTGCAAGACAAATGTTTTTGTCTTGTATCCCTAATTTGGAAACTACATAAATGTCAAGTAGTTCATTTATGTCTTCAATAGGCATACAGAACATTTATCCTCAGGCATGGCATACATTCAACTAACAAAGAAAAGGAAATGCTGCAGACTCTACAAAAAAAGAAATTTAAAACTCCTTTGTACAGTTAGTGGAACTAGTTGTTGTGACTAGCAGGTGGCAGAACTAAGACCTCTGAGGAACCTGAATGTAAGAGTCCTTGGTGACAAGGGCTGGGGAGGGAGTCTGGGGTCCTTCCCTCTGCTCAGAATCAGAGGGGCAGTAGGGAAGTGTTTATTTTTGACAAGAACAAACCAATGAACAACTATGGCCTGTCAGCTTTTCCCTGGAGTAAAAAAAGAAATGGTCAAAAAAACATTTTCAGGGTTAGAATTTTAGTTTTCCAGTAAGAGAAACTATAATTTTCTTACTAGAGATACTCTAGCATATATACAAAGTAGCTTTATTTCCATTGTCTTTTTTCTGGTATTTATACATTTTGGAAATAATGGTGCTTTGTTTAATTGGACAAAAAATTACTGGACAAATAATAATCAGATGCATACATATATATGACCACATATATGTATATAAATGTGTGAGTCTATGTAATTTGCCCCCCATTCTTGGAGGGGGGGGAACTGAGATCAGTTTTGGTTGTTTTGCAAGGAAAGGAGTCTTGATTTCTCCCACACACTCCCTTATTTCAACTCTCCTCTTTCTTCCCCACCTGCTCCCATAGCTTATGTGTCCACCAGACTTTCTTTACTCGAACGCTTAATCATTCCCACTGCATCTGTCTGTGACCAAGAACACTCATAGAGTGGACACCAAAACAGCAACTCTACAACAAAGCACAGCCATGTCTTTTCACAGTTGATTTGATCTTGGTTTTAGATAGTTTTCAAAAATCAACCAACTCAATCTCTCAAAGAAACAGTAACACAAAACTCCCTTCACTGATGAAAAGGAAATAAAACAAAAATGTGTGTGTGCTTTTACAAATAATATAAATTTATATTCATGCTATGTTTTCATTAGCTCATGAAAAAAGTGCACATTGTTAGAACAGCTTAATGTGTTGCAAAGCATTTGGCTTCTGATTTCCTGAATAAATAAGTCACAATGGCATACTGTGTCACTGATCTCGGAGCTGCACAAAATGTAACTTGCATTACGTATTGCCAAGGTGCAAAAGTACAAGGAAAACCAACATATTTACAGCATTTCAAGTTATTCTCTTATTCTGTGGGAGTTGTTATAATAAACTAGGGAGGAAAAAAATTAAAAATACTATAAAACAGTCCTCCTCAGTAAAATATGGATGAGTGGTATTCTAAATGATATGAGAATAAACACCCATATTTTATAAGTATGTGGCTCTACTGAAATTTAATTTAAAAAAAGGCAGTGAAACTTGTTCTGCCAGTGATAGAACACATTTGAATGTAGCCAATGCAACAGAGTATGTTTCAATGAACGGTATTCTTTTTAGAATCTGAGATTTTTGGTTTGACTACTAAAGGTGGTGTGTAACTCTTCGACTGCATAGTCAATGTAAAGCAGCATAAATTCCTTGTGGCACAGATCCATAAACTCGGGGGGGGGGACAAGAAAAATTCCCCAAACCTGTTAAGCTGAAGGGACATGGAATTCTTGCAGCAGAGGCAATAATTGATGTAAGTCATTTTTTGTAAGTATCTCAACTCAACCTAAGATTCCAAAGTCAGATTAGTATGTGACTGAAGACCACATGATACTTTAAGCATGCCTGGCTTGTGAACAGTTACATGGGAAACTGTTGCTAGAAACCTCACCATCACCCTTCCTATTACACTGCAGCTAACGGAAGGTGGAGGTCTCCAAACACACAACTCCCTGAGGCTGGTTCTGAGAATTAGATTCTGGCTTCCTGCAATGGTGATCTAACCACCTAGATGTCATGAGTCACCTTTTTCTTCCCTAGAAGCCTGGATATTCCAAATCCCAGAGATGGCTGTGATGCATTTCCAAGTAACATATCACACATATGGTTTGCCAGGCATGCCTTCCTCTTGGACCCCCCCTAGAACTTAAGGTTGCTGTCTTCCCCACTATTGGTACTACCCCTCAGGTATCAACTAAGGCCATTCGTGGTGAACAGGATGACCACTTTTTCTCCGTTGTTGTTGCAAATGTTCTAGTTCAGCCTCGTACATCATCTCTTGGACTAAGTACTTTTCCCGTCGTATTCGGTCATACAGGTTCTTTGGTACATCCGGAATCAGGTATGCGATGAATGACTTGATCCCAAAAACAAGGTGCTGCAAATTTAAGAGGAGAAAGTACACTTTTCAAAGATTCTGGAATGCCAATTATAAAACAGGTCATGAACTTGCATTTGCCTTACAATCAAGCATCAGAACTCAGAATGCACCATCTAGAATATTAATATTTTCAGAAATTATGTTGGGGGTGCCTGAGTGGCACAGTTGGGTAAGCATCCAATTCTCGATCTCGGCTCAAGTCATGACCTCACAGTTTGGGAGTTCAAGCCCTGCGTCAGGCTCTGCACTGACAGCGCAGAACTTGCTTGGGTTTCTGTCTCTCCTTCTCTCTGCCTCTCCCCAACTTGTGCTGGTGCACAAACACACTCTCTGTCTCTCTCAAAATAAGTAAACTAAAAACATCTTAAAGAAATTATATTGGAACAACTACACTGCTGCCGTCCATTACGTAAGTGTTAGGAGAAAAGAAAATTCTTTCCTCTTTTAGGTGCCACATGTTGATAATCACTTTATAAACACTGCATGAATGAATCTAAATTCAAATCTATAAAATCTTTATATACTATGCAATCCTGTTATAACATGCTTTGTTATATAGAGATGAGAAAGACCACCTCCAGGGAAAATTCATGTCTGATAGATCATAATCATAGTGTGTAAGCCACACAGAATAGTCTGCCCATGACTGTATTCTATGAGACCGTGGACTCAATCTCCAGCACGTGCATTTTGTAGAATTTCTACTCTTGTAAGTTCAAAATGAGACAAAGCAGTCCTTATTTGCAACTTGTATTACCACTTGAAAAGGCAATCCGACAGATTTAATAGACAGAAGGTTAGTACCAATGAAAGATTTAAACAAGGAACTTTGCACTTGTTAGAAAATGCCATTAGAATTCTAGCACAAATCAATCAAATCATAATGGAGGCTAAGACAGTGCTTATAATAGCAATAAAAATATCTCCAAAGTTTCTGGAAATAAATAGGAATGAACAAGCAAGAGAATATTTTAAAACTCTATTAAAGTTTGTAAGAATGGTTTGAATAAATTTCATGTTTAATAATGAATCAGCACAGCTTTTGTAAATAAGTCAACATGTGTTTTCAATAAATGTAATTCTAACCATAATCCTTGCATGATATTTGGGGGACCATGAAAAATGGCTTCTGAAATGTATATAAATGATTAATAAGTCTAAAGAGCTAGGTAATTTCTAAAAATAGAGCAAACTTGGCAGGGGTAGGAAGTGGCTGGCTTTATCAGATACGAAGATATATTCCAAAGCCATGGCATTTAAATAGTGTGACAGGGAACAGGAATAGACAAATGGAGTGATGAAATCAGAACACTGAGGCAGGGAACACATCACTATAGGAACCTGGACTATTACAGAGGTGGATTTACAAATCAGTGGATACATAATATAATAAAGTAATTATAAATTATAAATATGTAAATAATACTAAAGTACACAGCAGTGCAAAAATTATATCACTATATAACGAATAAGAAAAATAAGCTTTTGCTTTAGTCTCTATAAAATGTCCAGCTATCTTTAAGACATGTGTTAAGTAAGATTATAAAATTAATAGTAAAATATGTAGGAGAAGATATTTTTGAACTGGAGATAAGACAATTTCCTACATAAACTACACACAAAAAAAGCAAAAATCTTAAATGGAAAACAATGAAGGGTCTGATGACATGAAAATTAAACATTACTTATTTATGGATAAAATTAATAGGTTATGAACAGGAAAAACATATCTGGTATGCTTATAGCTGGTAAAGACTAATATGTAAGAAAAGACTAATAGGTAAGAAAATATTAAAATTTGGCAACAAATAAACTAGAAACTCAGCCAAAAACAGATCAAGGTTATAAATTCACTAAAAAAGAAAACAGAAATGACTTTCTAGAACTAAAGTCGATGATGTGAGTTAATAGATTAAAACAAAAAAAAGCAAAATATTACCTTACTCTTATGTAATTGCAAAATATTAGAAAAACACATAATATGAAAATCTGGTGAAAATCTTTTTGGAGAGTAATCTGTCAGTATAATGTAAAATTAAGTATGCATATAAACAATTCCAAACCTGAGTATAATATTTCTGAGAAACTTTTAAATATGTTTAGAAGTAACAGGTCCAGGATTTATAATAAGAGATTTATAGAGGTAGAGAGAATTATTGTAAGCCCAAGTACCCACCCACAGGGGATTATGGTATTTAAAACCAATGAACTATCATACATAAGTAAACAGAAGAAATTATCTAAATATGGATAGACCTCATAGAAAGATCTCTCTCTAGATCTAAAAAAAGTAAAATGGGTAAGAGATAAAAGTAAGTTATTGCATATACTATTGAAGTAACTTTGAAAAATAAACTTAAAATGATACTATACATGCATATATGAATGTTCAAATACATGTAGAAAAACTTCTACTGAAGAAAAAAGAGTAGATCCTTTTAGAGTGGGTGGGTAGTAGAATTAGTAACGAGAAAAAAAGAAGGAAAAAACAAAAGGGGAATCATTTGTATCCATGATGACAAGTTGCTATAAAATTGGGGCATTTGACTAAGACTGTTCACTTGAGTTCCAAAAGAAGACGAAGAAGAAAAAAGTATACATTAAAAATACTCACAGTAACAAGAAGGCTTTTTAGAATCATTGGATGGGAAATATGCCTTAACCTCTCTTCTACTTAAAGTGAAAAGTCACACTTCATCAGGAGACATTTTTATAGGCTCATGGAATCATTAGGTAAATAGAATTTCATCCTGGTTTAAACCTTAGAGGTAAACATTTCATTTTATGGATGAAGAATGTTTCACTATAAAATTTGACATATTTTTTGGAGATCGGTGGAGAGGTATATCTACCTTTAAAAAACTTTTTCCAAAAGACTTATGTATAGCTCCTTGTCTTCTCTCTAAAAAAACAGATGCATTCAAAGTTTTTCCATAGAGCTTGATGGTACCTTAGAGAATAGATACTCAATATATTCCAGCACTAAATGCTTCACGGTATCCAGCTTCTTAAATGCTAAGGAAGGTAACACTACTATAGCATCTCCAAAACTTCTTCACAGGACTGCAGTCTAATATTATTGCGTGACTCTGATAATCAAAATCCATGCACATTTTATGGAAGTGTTCTCAGACATCATTTATTGGAGTATACAAACACATGTGTGGTCAACTGTAATTAAGTTGGTTAGAAAATATATTTCTTAATCCCAGTGAATAAGTATAGATTTTCTCATCATATTATGAAAACCATCCTTTCCTTTTTCAATATGGTTACCAGGAGGCTCAAAGCTAAGTATTCAGTTGAACCATTAATAACTTCTTTTATCCTAGTTTTCCAGCATAAATACCCACGAACTCACCTTCTTACATTAGTCAGTGTTTGCTTTTTTGCATTTCTTACAGCAGTTTCACTGTATCTGAATCTTTTACTGGGATATACACAAGTCCTTTTTTGGAAGTCAGTGAGGAACTGACTTCAAAGAGTCAACTAATATATCAGTTGGAAAAGGGTTTACCAATATTAATTTTCTCAGCCTGTGACTAACCTCAAACACGATAATGAAGGCCAGTCGAGCGGCAAGGATATGCCAGTACTGTAGGGTGAACTCGTAGGGTTTGGAACTCCATGGGGGACCTCTGTAGTCCCGGTACCTGAAACCCACAAGACAAACAATGTGAAGAATAGAGACCAAAGCACGGAGGCCCCAAATGTTTTTAATTTGCCAAAACTCCAAAATGACAGTTGAAATGGGCTCATTAGCATGTAGAGGTAGGAGATGGAATGAAAAAAGCAAGAAGAAAAGATAACTATAATTTATAAGTAAGTACCTGCAATAACCAGATTTCCCCATACCAAGCTCACTCAGGTCAAAGAAGGATAGGCTATTGTTGACATATCCCTTTAAACAACTGGGAGAAAAGAAAAGTATCATGTGATTCAAAGATTTATAAATTTCTGGTCCAATTCCTTCATTACACATGACAGGATGCAGTAAATCCTATTAATATTCTAACTTCCATTATTATGTAAGTTTACTTTAATGAGACAGACTCTTGTTCACTGTTTCCCCCCTTCCATTTGGATCACATTTATTAAGTGTTGACTATGCACTAAGCATTGTGCTAATTGCTTCCTATGTTTTAAAACTCTATAAATATATATTTTGTAAATATACATGCAAATCACACTATCTGCCTAATTATAATTAAGCAGCCAATAGAACAACATGTGTATTTGTGATTTATTAATTTATTTAGTATACATTTATTGAGGACCTATAATTTGTTAGAAAAATTCCTAGGAGATTGGTATTTGACAATGAACAAAACAGGTAGAAATCTCTATCCTGAGGGTGAGGTATTAAATTGTGGTCAGAGTTAACTTTTACAATAACCTTAGAACATGTACATTATCATCTCCATCATATAGATTAAAAAACTAAGTTTTACAGAGATTAACTTTTTCCAGGTCTATAATTCTCAAGATTTTTGAGCTCAGCTAACCTTCACATTTAAAAAAAGTGCTAGGATCCCAAGGACCTTATTACACGAACACATATGTATTGCTATTTACACATTAAAAATGAAAACAAATTTAGATAATATTTATCTATTAATTCATTTAAAACAATTTATCAAATTCATTACAAATTGATACAAATAGCACATTTTTTTAAAGAAATATCACGATATGTTCCAAAAAATATAGTAAGAAGAATGACACTGTTTTACATGTTTGCAAATCCTCTGATGCCTGTCTTACTGGAAAACGGCTACGTTCTCACATCTGTTTGTGGATTAAATCTATGGTGCTTTGGTTGAAGAGTAAGCAGAGGATCTGGCCTCACACAGATAAGTAGTTAAAGTGAAGGATATTTTAATAGCATTTCAAATAATTGTTGATTTTCTTCATTGATATTATACCAAAGTTCTACCTATGGTAATTTTTTAAAGTTTAATTGCAATGTGGAGTCTTAAAGAATAAATAAACATTTTATATGGATTTTACATTAAAATCCACAGGTCTTGTATTCTGAATTCATATTTTATCTATGCATAACTTTATAACATTAAATATGGGTCATTTGGGAAACATTTGTTTCTTGAATTATACAGATATTCCAAATATTGTTATATTTTTACTAGAGACTACCAAAAGCATAATTGTTAATATCACCTTTGATTTTTATCAGGAAGAAATCTGGAAATACTGGGAACTTTTCAAGCTCAGTAGTAGATAAAATTATCCAAAATTCTTATTTTCACTTTAAAACCTGAACTTTATTTATGGCAACAAATATATCAGGTATTTTTCTTAAAGTGATAAGTTAGTTTTGTTCATTTTCTAGAAGAGTGTCTCCTACAAAACCAAGTCTGAATAATCATAGTTTATCTGACAATCATTATTTCATGTTAAGAATATTTTGTGTAGTTTGCAAATTCAACAATCACACAAGTGTTTACTCTGAGACGAACATCACACTTTAGCATGTAGGAGAAGTGCTTTGTCACACTCTGCATTTTGTCACACAGAACACTGAGAAGACATTGATTCAAGGATGAGGATTTGATACATGTAATAATCATTATTGCTTCATCAAGGACATTCTGAATTTTCTTACTCATGTTTTCTAAAATGGTGGTTCCACAATGGTGAGGAATACAGTCATTGCTAGTACTTTTTGTTACCACTGCAAAACCACCAGAACACTTATTCTATCCACTATCGCTTTCAGATCATCTGTACCAATGTTGTTATAGAAAAACAAGCAGGGAATATCTTAGTATTATTATGAAAACAGTATCGACCTTGTGGACCCAAAGGAGACACACGTTGCGAATCACTGCCCAGGACAAATGGCCGTGAAAACCTGGATTCAAGTGTACATCTGTCTCATTATAAAACCTGAATTTTGAAGTGCAGGACTACACTGGTTTCATTTCCTTGCCGTCCATCCCAGACCGCATGCTTTTTCATTTTCACTGCTCTCTTGCCAATGCCCTCCTCTCCCCTGCCATTTTGTCCTTTTGCTATCTTGTCTGAAAAATTCTGATCTGAATGGATTTATTCCAGTTTAGCTGCTAAGCATACCTGGAAAAAATTAAATAACAGGGTGGGCTTGGGGATGTGCAGTTTTGATCTCACAGAAGCCCTCCACACCTCTTCTTAAAGTTGTTCTACATCTAGTCACTGAATATGGAGGTGTCTGGTGCTATGTATGTGAAAGGCAGGACTTGAATTCAAAGCAGAAAACCAACCAATTTCATTTTCACCTGCCACTAGGTGGAAGCAAAGATAGTAGCAAACAACACTTCCAAGGAAGAGGGCTCTCAAACATGCTTGCCTACCAGAAACCCTTACAATCTGCGTCCAGGCAATTTTAAATTAAGAAAAACTGTTTTGGGTTTTTCACTATTAATACCAAAAGTGGCTTATTTATATAGTCTTTTATAGTTTATAATATGTTACTTTAGACACTATTTCTTTATTATAGGTCCAGATCGATGACTGTGCCTTTTAGTAAAAGGCAAAGTTAGAATTTCAATCTAGGGTGTCTGATTTTAAGTTAAAGCCCCCTGACAAGACTCCAAAATACAAAATAAGATTTTATGTCTTCATTACTTCTCTTTGAAACACTGGGATGTTTATGTTCAGAAAAGCACCTCAGTGTTCTGAGAAAACATCGGTTCATCAGTCGAGCTAAGGGTTGATTTCTTTGTAAACTAGAGCTCAGCACCTCGGGGCACATGCCTGGAATCTAAACGAGATGCATGCCCAAAGGTGCTCCTGGGGCCGGACTGAAGGAACTTCTCCTGTCACTGCTTTATTTCCCTTCACTGCTTCCTTCCACACGTAAGGCTAATCTGTAGCTGAAACTCTGATTTCTGTTCCCCATGCCCAGTGCTCTCTTACATTCTTTCCTAATACTTGTTTTCAAGAAATAAAGATGTGAAAAACACATTTCCCCTAAAACAGTGGTTATAAAATGGGTGATTTTGTTACCCAGGGGACATTTTGCAATATCTGAGAACAATTTTAGGTTGTCACAACTTGGGGAGTAGGGAGGTTGCTACTTGTATCTACTCGGTAGAAGCCCAGGGTGCTTGCTGGTAAATATTCTACACAGTCTACACAGTCTACACAGACTATTCTACACAGAATCACCCCCATCCTCCATACAAGTAGAATTAGCTGGTCTAACATGTCCATAGTGTAGATGCTGGGAGACCTTACTCTAAAGCATGGACTCAAATTTTAGTTACAAAAGAAAAAAAAAAGACAGATCCAGGGCAATATTTTCTGCACCTTAAAATCCCTAGCTATAAATTCCTTTTGAAAACTCTCTCATCATGTAGCTGACATTTTCTTCATACTCTGTTTCTACCTGCAACAGCTTTATTCTCTGCAGCAATTTGATTAATCAGTGTGGGCCCAGTTTTTCCAACTATGTAGTCAGAAGATTGCATTGCATGGTTTCTAATGTCTCTTCCAGCTCTAAATTTGACTTCTAAATGCGTGATAATGCTTTTAACATTTGGATACCAGTGATCCATTTACAGGTAAAAACAGAGAGAGACTTTAAAATTTTGGCATAAAAAGTACTGTGGCCCTTTTTATCCCTCTTGATTTCACCCAATAAGCATACTTTAAGAGCAATGATCAAAAACACTACACTTAATGGTCACAGAACAAAACTTCCCAATGAGTTCCCATTTCAATCCCTAAAAAGTACATCAGAAAAATGTGTAAATTTCAACTTACTTTTCACCGTATTCAAAGCGACTTGCGCAGGGGCCGTATTTGTATTCATAGACAAAACGCGGGATGTAATCAGACGTAATAGCAATTACAAAGGCATTGGTGATCACGGCCAATATGCCGATTCCTTCAAGAATGCCGTACCAGATGCCTAGTAGAAGAAAGAGAAAAGATAGACAAAAGAGAAAATGAAAACCATTAAAGCCCTCTCATGAATCTTCTTTGGAGAGAATGTTTTATTTTGGGATCACAGGTCTGTTCATTGTTTACTTTCTTAGTACAGTATCTCACTACAGATCAGACATCGAGGGAATACTTTTCCACAGAAGGAAGTTAGATCTCACCTAGAGAGATCTGAAAATTAAAGTATCATCAGAAATTGTTTCAAGTACCTTTTTAAAGTACAAATATAAAAAAGTAAAACTCATTTGGTGTCAAGACCAGGGACTTTCCCAATCTGGCATACAGACACAAGAAAAAGCTTTTGAAATCGTGGACAGTATCCATGTAGTATTGATTATAGTCAAAAGTGATGTTTGAAATAGGATTCAACATCATTTTAAACATATTCATACAAAAAGAAAAGAAGTCCTGGAAAGAAATACTCAAAAATGCTAAAGGTGATTAGATAGGATGGAAACTTCCTCCAACCCTCCATCCCTTTTTTGGTTTTTTCAAAAATCTTTATAATGTTTCATTTTATTGAGTTGTAATGAACAAAATAAAAATAAAGATATGACATAAAAAGTCAAGAGACAATAAATCAGAATTTGTTAAAAGATTTGAACACATCAAAACTTAACGTATCTTTTTACAAAAGTAACAATATTCAATGAAAAGAAAACAGTCGCCAGAGAGAAAGAATCTGATTCACAAAAACAAAGGTTATTATACAAAATACAGAAAAAGGTCCTCAAATTTTAATAAGGCAAACTACCCAAGAGGAAAATGGGCCAACAGTACAAATGAGTAATTTACAATGGAAATCAAATAATCAAGAAATACATTTAAAAATTTTCGATCACTAGTTGAAAATTAGCATTTCAGAGAAATGCTCTTAAAAAGCAAGATTTTTTTTAATCCACCAGATTGTAGGAGATTTGAGTCTCTTACCATCCACTGCTATTTAGGGACTATAGGAACAGAAATTCTTTTGAACATAGTTGTTTGAAGTACGACTTGTTACAATATTTGTGGTGATTAGTCTGATATCTTTTAAAATTAAAATGTGAATACATTTTACTCTGGTAGGCTTTCTTTTAGGGACCTATACTACAGAGACATACTGTTCACACACATCTATGGATATGTGATATACAGTATATATAATATCTATGTCTGTGTCTATATTTACACCTATATTTATTCATAATTATATTTATGTATGTTTATTCCCTGCTTGGGAAAGCTAAGAAAATTTATAATACATCTATATTAGGAGTATTACTACACTATTAAAATGAATGACATCAGGGCGCCTGGGTGGCTCAGTCGGTTAAGCGTCCAACTTTGGCTCAGGTCATGATCTCACGGTTCATGAGTTCCAGCCCCACTCTGGCCTCTGTGCTGACAGCTAGCTAAGAGCCTGGGGCCTGTCTTTGGCTTCTGTGTCTCCCTCTCTCTCTGACTCTCCTCTGCTCATGCTGTCTCTCTCTCTTTCAAAAATAAATTTAGAAAACAATAAAAAATAAATTAAAATGAAATCAATATGTTTTGAGCTAGAGGATATTTATGAAGAAAAAAATGCAGAATCCATAAGTAAGCATTTTTGTATAGCTGTATGAGCAAGAAAAACATTGACAAAATATAATGTCTAATTGATAACACTAATTCCCTGAGGTAGAAGGGAAAGACAAAGAGGGAAGACTGAATTTTAACTATTTTTATACATTTTGTTGTCTGGCTTGAGCAAGACAATCTACAAAAGTTAAAAAATAAATATTGCATTGGAAAGTGCAATAAATACTAACTAAACTTGGAATGGGGTTTGATTTTCCCTTTTTGATTTATTTTCCAGATTTTTTTTTACTGTGCTTATATTATTTTAATAATTAAATAATAAATATATCTAAATTAAATAACAGCAATAATTTTAGTTGCTTTAAAAAATGGAAACTCATGTTGAATAGCATTAAATCTCTGCAGATTAAGGGTGCCTGGTTGGATCAGTCTGTTAAGCATTCAACTTCAGCTCAGGTCATGATCTCACAGTTTGTGGGTTTGAGCCCTGCATCAGGCTCTGTGCTGACAGCTCAGAGCATGGAGCCTGCTTCAGATTCTGTCTCCCTCTCTGTCTTCCCCTCCCCTGCTCATGCTCTGTCTCTCTCTCTCAAAAATAAACATTTAAAAAATTTAAAAATAAATCTCTGAAGATTAGTCATATATATTTTTTATAAAAACTATGTTGGCTGTGAAGTACACACACACACACACAATTAACTAAAAAGATGACTTTGTAATATCAGCCAGAAAATTCTCCCAAAAAAGAAAAGGTAAAGAATAAATTTGCTTTTTCATATACTTAGAATTTCTATTACCAAACTGCAGTTTACTAAAATAATATGCCAAAAACAAGTAGTCAGATCAAAGGGACAAATGGAGATCATAGAAATAAATATACCCAATTTTATATAGAATTTATTATGATAGAGATAATTCAAACAAGTTAGGAAAGATGTAATATTTGATAAACGGTAGTGAGAAAATCTGCTACTCTTTAGGAAAAAAAACAAGCG
Organism: Suricata suricatta; assembly: GCF_006229205.1. Classification (NCBI taxonomy): domain Eukaryota; kingdom Metazoa; phylum Chordata; class Mammalia; order Carnivora; family Herpestidae; genus Suricata; species Suricata suricatta. Next base: position 32,926,600 of record NC_043710.1, read on the forward strand.
GGATTTCAATTTCAGCCCCTTAAATAACAACAAAGCCAGTTCGATCAACAATATAAATAAAACCCTGAAGGGCCAGCAGATAACCAAATAACACACATATATGTAAAATACACGATGAAAAATAGGGAGTTTTAAAGGACTTTCTAAGAATGCCAGAAATAATAACAACAAAAGGGAGATATATCAATGTGATAATATACACACTTTAAAACCTTATTCATGATAGAGTAAAAAATTAAAACCAGCATTTGAAAATGTTTGCAATTCTGAGTATGGAGATAAAGATTACCAAATCAAATATAATAGCCAAAGGTCATACACAGTTAGTAGAGAAGAAATACAAATATATTTAATCTCATAGTTATAAACATGTGAGGAAACATAACAAGATCACATGTTTTTTCTCCTCAGACTAGTGAGGCTAGAACACCATTAAAAAAAAAAGAACTCTTGTTATACTTGGGAAGAATATCAATTGTCACAATATTTCTAGAGAACATGTTGAGAAATTATTAAAATGTTAAATGGATGGAGAGCGTTATGCTAAATGTAAAAAAAATTAATGTACATGCTCTTTGACATAGGAGTTCCACTTGAGAAATTTATCTTGAGGAAATAATTAGCCAAAGTATGTATAAAGATGTATGTTCACTTCAGTGTTGTTTATAATAGGAAAAACTGAGACATCTAAACATCTTTATTTAAGGAAATGAGTTTTTAGAAATGTCACACAACATGTAATAGAAATTGGCATAGGAATTATAAAGAATGAGGCAGAGCTATTTTTATCAACGTGCAAACTTGCATAAAGCATCATTTTTAGTTAAAAACAAGTTCATGAAATAGCATGTTTAGTATAAACACACTCCCAAGTAAGTTAGTGTTCATTTCATTATTTTGTTAACACAAATTGCTCAGTTTTGTTGTAGTTGGAAGGGAACCCCAACAATAGAAACCCATGTGGTGCTAAGATAAGGCCCCTCTGGGCCTCAGCAATGCAAGAACTATGTAGTCCCTCAATCTTACCTATGTCGGTGGCTCGTGCCGGCAGAGGCCTCCGCCACTGGGTGACAAATTTGTAGGCATCCAGCCTGATCTCAATGATGTTGTTTAATAAGGCCAAAAGAGGTGCCAGAGGAAAAGCCGCAACAAAGATGGTGGTAAAACCAAACTGCAAAACTGTAAAAGGAGAGCATTACATAATTAGCAATATAAACAATAGCATTTTATTGAGTGCTTTCTTGTGCCACATTGGTACTTTACATAAATTGCTTTTCATCCTTAATATCCCTACAAGGTAAATATACTCATCTTTTCCTGCGGCTGAGAAAATTATAGCTCAAACATGTTAACTAAGCTTACAAAAGGGTAGATAGCTAAAAATGTTAAAACCTGCAGCTAAACTCTGATATCAATGGATTGAAAGTTTATGTGCTTTCCACCCCTAGACCATGCAGCATGAAGAAAGAGTGAAGAAAAAAAAAAAGAAGTCAAAGAGGAGTGCTTGAATAAAAATGCTTAGTTCTAGAAGGAACCCAAGAGACCTAACCTTGTCTTTTTTTTTTTTAATAGATAAAAAAACTAAAGTGCAGAGCAAAAGCAAATGTCAACACAATACACAAAGATTTTAACAGCTGGAGTGGGAATCCTTATTTTCTTAATATAAATAAGTGGGCTTCTCATAGAAGTCAGATTCATACCAGATCTATGAAGAGGTTTATTGTAAGAAATGATTAACTGTTTTACCTGGGCAGGATGGTATGTTTTTGACTTGGAATGGGTTCTGCTTTATTTTGTTCTTTTAAGTACCGGCACTAAAGCTAGATGTTTTACTATGAGAAAACTCTTCATTTTGGTAAAACGTTACAGCTGACAGAGGACAGAATCTGTGAGCCTTCCAAGGACAATGCTTTAATCTTGTCTCTAGTTATGTTGAGATAAACATACAGATGTGTTTTAGAATGCTTGGGATTGGAAAGGACAGAGATGGTTTTCTCTCTTGAACCAAAGCCTGTGTGTGTGAAGTAACAAAAGAGTATCAAGAAAGTCAAATAACTGTGTAGAAGTTTCTTTCCTCACCCATTTCTAAATACTCATCCATCAGTCCATGAATATTCATGGGCTGCAGATTCCAATCATTTTCCCACTGAGGTATGGAAGCATCGTGTACTCCTCGCTTGATTTTGTGGCGTGACCACCAGTTCTGGATCAACCTACATCACAGAACAGATAAAAGCCTTTTGAGCTCTTAGTTAAGCATGTGATAAACAATTTATACTGCATTAAGAAAAGAGAAATATCACTACTCTGGGAGTACACCAAGCATTTCTGGGAATTGGAGATATTTGCACAGTCTCAACTTTCAAGTTTAGTATGAGAGAATAGGCCTCAGCCTTCCTAGCCTTTATAAATATCTACATATGTATCTGGGATTTAATCCCTCCATATACTTAGGTGCTTAGACAAATCCCTGTTTCTATGAATCCTTCCCCCACTCCAACCTATACAAATACTTAAACTTCTATGTTGCCTGTTGATTGGATCTGAGCCTTTCATTGCTTATAACCCCAAATCAGCTGAGCTGTGCCCTTGAAACACAAGTAGAGTCATGTTCCACACTAAACAACTGAGCCCTAGATAAGGTTTCAAGAGATAGAGGTTTTAGTCCCTAACCTGCAATGTATTAGCTGTGTGACTTTTAATAAGTCTATTCACCTCTGAATTTATGAACGTGAAGGGTTTGAGTATTCACAATTACATTCTGCTAGTATAGTGAACAATAATTTACAGGCAATGGATCTGTGTCTCAGTCCATGTAAAAGACCTGAAAAGGAATTAACAACAGTATTTCCCCAGCGTGGAGGGAGGGGCAGTCTTGAAATTACATGACACAGAAATATCCCAGTATGCATACAGTAGGGACATCTGGGCAATTAATTATTTTAAGGGTTATGACTAGAATGAAGTGAATCCTACAGGATTCAGGTCAGTGAACAGAACCCCAACTCTCACATATAACTAATTATGTATCTATACTTAGTGGGTGTTGAAAGAACAATCACAGACCCAAAAGTCAGGTGGTTCTTCAGTGTATGCCCCATGCAAGTTGCCTCTGGGACCTCATTAAGATGTAAAAGGGGTTGGGATTGGTTCAGTTTTATTTCCTTCAGTCTGCTTAAGATTTTGCTTTAAAAAAGAGAACTGTGTTATCAAATTTTCAAAATTATTGTCTAGTGACTGGTTCTCTCCTGCTGGATTTCAGTGAACACCAACAGGATGTCCTTTCCCATTGTACATTTGGGATTTGATATACACAATCCAGGCTGACCACTTGGGTAAGGCCATGGTGAAAAAGTGCTATCTGAAGTGTGTGATATGTACAGAAGTACATGGACAATGATAACAATAACCATTCTGAATAAGATAATGACTACTCTACCATCTTGATGGCGCTTATGAAGCTATTTCTATCACAACACGACAAACCTCGTGGTGGGCACTTGCTGCCTAATCTCAACTATTTTCAAATAATGTTCCCAAACCCTGTGCCTCAAAGAGGCGAATCAAGGATAGGAAGGGAGATGAATGATGGAGTGGGCCACCCAGTCTCCCATCCCTACATCGCTATGCTCTCTTCATTTACAGGAGACTCATTTTCATCTGTTTTGAATATTGAGGATCTCTTCACAAATCTCTTCACAAAAAGATTATGCCATTTATTAAGATTATAAACCATGGGGGATCTCATGCAATCTCCACAAATTCCTTATTTTATTAACAAAAAAAGCATAATGTCACAGAGGGTTCAAAGAAACTATATGCATCTTTAGCAAGAGGCAGAGAAAGTGCCTGAAGCAGATCTCAGACACTTCATAGTCCATGTTCTAACTGCCTAAAATGTAACATAACATCTTATGGCAGATTTCAGGTTGATATCACCTCTCCAGTCCTAAGGTCTCTGCTCTGAAATGTCTTGCCTCCATTTGTAGGCCAACAAGGAGAAAGAAGGATGGGATGATTTGATGACTAAACATAAGATATTTATATCATCAATTAACTAGTTCTTCTATAGTCAAGAAATTCCTCAAAATAGTCATGTTTTTAACCTTGATTGGGCCTCAAAGTTTCCACATCACATTGTTTTATATACACTGCATTCCAGTGTATTTCAAAGAGTAATTTTGCTTGTATGAAGTAAAAGTGGGCGTTCAACATGTCAGCATTTCACAGATAGTTAAACCCTATCTAAAGGGACAAGACAGAATGCTATATATGTTTTGCTGTTTTCACAATTAATCCTACTCTAATGACTTTTGTTTTCTTTTTTGGTGTAATAAAGAGTACAAGTCCTCCCTGTCCAGAATTTTATCTTTGTTTTATGGTTTCTTGAGGGAGAAACATAAATGGAGGCTCTCTTTGTTAAACAGCAGCCGCCTTGGTCTTTTGGTAGCAGAAGGAATCAGAAAGTTATTTTTATCCTCAAGAACCTGTACTGTCAGTTATGCTTTAAAAATAGTAACAAGCATCTTAAGGTGTTGAACAGAGTACTGGGTACTTGACATGCACTATTTCCTTTACTTCTTACCTGTGTTCTTGAGGTACATATAGCCATTGATCTCCTCTTAGAGATGTGAAAGCCAAAGCTCAGAAAAGCTAACTAACTCACACACAGTCACACATTTGGTGAGCAGCAGGGCAGGTAACCTTCATCTGTCTGGTTATGAGGACCTAGTTCTTAAGAACTATTCACACTACCTCTATCTTTCTTCTTTGTAACTATAGATAAGGCAAGTTTAAAGAATAAAGTGCTCACGGGTATCCTAGTTCCATGAAGTTGTTCCATATTTGCTTCAAAAACATGATCACTCCCATCTGGAGGCAGAGGTCTATCAAACAGCCACTGGGATGACACTGAAACAGAACAACAGCCATGATTTTGCTCTTCTCAGCTGGTTGTACATCCCTTCAAACTGTACAGCAAATTCTAAAACCAGGCAGCACTATCTCAGTGCATAAAGAAAATTAAAACAAGGAGACAGAGCATGTATAAGGACACCTGATAGGGATGTTTTCAGTAATTATAGAGGAATAGTGATCAAGGTTATAAGAGTAACAATAAGAAATCTAACTTTTAATGAGCACTTACTATCTGTCAGGGTCTGTATTAGGCATTATCCCATTTAATGAATGCTCTGGAATACTATATATCTATTAACAATCAGGAGATAGAAAAATGTGTAAGTTAGAATAAACTTTTTGTCTTAGAATAATTTTAAATGTAGAAAATCGGCAAAGAAAGCATAGAGAATGCCCATATGGACTAGAGTCCTCCATTGCCTCTTATATATCACCAAAATATTTTTATCAAAGCTGAGAAACCAACATTTTCTAATGTTTTCACGTGGTTAGCCTGGGCTTATGTGTTTTGAGGATGGAGGGAGAGAGATCACAGACATAAATTACCATTTTACTCACATCTTATCAGAAACTAGAGGGTGTCCACATGACATCACTAGTGACATTAATCTTCATCACTGGTTGATACAGTGTTTGCCAGGTATTTCTACTGTAAAGTTACTCATTTTTCCCATTCCCCATTCTTTCCTGAAGTGAGTCTTTAAGTCTAACCCACTCTCAAGGTAAGAGGCAGCTGCTCTATATCCTGGAGAGGGAATATCTACATCAAATGTATTTTTTAGTAATAAAAGTATGCCACAGAATGGCTTGTCAGCAACACACAGTTTTGCCTTCTCTGTGCCTCTCTGCTTTTTCAGATATCCAACAAAGGGTAGCATTAGAAAACCCCACAAACAAAAATGAGATTACAATGAACATGGCAATTATTGTGTTTTGCTTGAAAACTTTGCACTGTAGAAGACACTTGGGTAGGAAAGTGTCGTTCTGTTTCTTTAGAAATGGGTTCATGTCCTGCTCATAAGAACAAGAGTCACTATAGCTTTGATCCACAGTTTCTATTTCTATCAAATTGGTACCAGTGGGACTTCAAAGGGAACAGATAATTAGGACACGAAGAGCCTGGTTTTCTGGTTCCAGCCCAGTAATTTAAAACTCCATAAACTGAGCCAGAGAGAGAGGGCTTACCAGTGGTAATTTTTATTGTGTGGAGAAGTCTCAATTCTCCCATTTAAACCTGCCCCTCCTTTCTAGGATTAATTTAGGACCCCCTGAGCTCTGCCGCATATATACGGTAAATGGGTTCTGTACAATGTCTGAAACAGAATAATTACTAAGCTACAGAGGCAGGCATACACCATAGCTGCAAGCTGAAACTCTTTATTTTTATAGAGAGGCTCCAAGATGCAAATTAACTTGTACAAGGTCATATAATGTTGACTGTTGGTAATGGGACTGAGAATCCTTGGTCTGTTGCATCCTAATCCTCTACTCTTGTATATGATGCTAAAGATGAATTCTATTTACCAAATGTGTTTGTTGCCTTGAATACCAGAGCATATTATTATGTGGAAAGGGAAAACAAAGACCATTATAGAACCATGTGATCGGCTCACTCTCCACAATCATAGGCCAAAATGGGGAAGCTGGATGACAGGCCATTTATAATTTTGTTAAAATTGAGCCTTTATGACTTTGTGGTTTATAGGGCAGAACTAGTTTTTGTGGGTCTTCCCTCTCATATAATGGTTCCCTTTGGAAAAATCTAGTCCTTCAACTCTCAAATTCATTTGGTAAGAGAGCCTATACTTAGAATGAGTAAATGAGCATAGTTGAGCAGGTGGAAGACCCAGGCTTTCATTCCCTTTGCATCCCAGGCCCCCACCCCCCTGCTGCCCAAATCATATGACTGTGGACAACCCAGAGCTGGAGCTTTCATATTTGTTTCTCATGTGCTCTTCCTGAGAACCTCATAAGATGGATGTTGGCACCTCCATTTTGTAGATGATGAAACTAGGTGACAGAAAGAACTATCAGATTCTGGTACCCGTGTTTCTTTCACACAAAGTATGTTTACAGTAAATCCAATCTACATGTGTGAGTCAGCAATCATTCAGCCGTCTCTTATCCAAATCCATTTCCTTTATGTTTTCTATTGTGCTCACATGCTATCCCAATGGTGGCTGGAAAGCATAATGTTCAAAGTGCAGACTCTGGTGCTAGATTGGTTGAATCAGGTTGATGACTTCATCAATTTAGAAGTCGTCTCTATAATTGTGGGCAAACCATAGAACTTGTCTAAATTTCTGTTTCCTCATCTTTAAGATGAGCATAATAATGGAGGAGGGCACTTGTTGGGATGAGCATTAGGTGGTATGTGGAAACCAACTTGACAATAAACTATATTTAAAAGAAAGAATTTCTGCATTAATATATCCAAATCAGTTAGGGACAATTGCTGGAATGTGCTGGCAGATCATAAGCACTTATTAAGTATTAGCCATTATTAACATTGTATATAGATTTACATAACATATTTATGTGAGATATTATCCGGCATAGTATGAAAAAAGGTTAGTATAGCCAGTTCATAAATGTTTTAAATAAAACCGAGGAATTTCTCTTTGTTTAATAGCTACCATTGTTTGTGCCAGGGATTTTATATGCACGATCCAGTTTTATCCTCCTATTACCAATACTACTAAGATTATTATTCTTATCACAATTTACAAAAGAAACACCTGAGACTTAGAGATACTAAAATCATGCATTTGGGTGGGACTGAATTGGAATGTAGATCGTCAGACTCCAAAGACAAAATACTTGTTACATAACATGGTTATATTCTTTTCTTCAAATCTATTAACATCATCAAGAAAGGAAAAGGACATCTTCATTTGTATACTCCATATTACCCAGTAGAGGGCTGGAATAGAGTATGTGTCAATAAATGTTTGTAATATGATTGAATTCAGAGGGTCAATTTTTATGTTCCATTAAGTGAATTTATGTGTACAGTTCTAGAATTTCCAGGGTTTATTACAAACTCACATTTTTCATTTCACTGTTTCTTTCCCTAAATGAGTAATACTTTGTAGGAAAATATGCCATTATGTATGCCATATATATTGTGAAAAATGTCTATAATGGTTATTTTTCTTGACACCAGTATTTGAATTATTTCCCTGGGATATCAGTATTAGAATTATTTCTCTGGGATTCCCAAAGAAGAATCATGAATTCCAATAATTTTACATTTAAGAGGACAAATATCCAATTAAACAAAACTATTGGTGACAGCAGTTCCTAAAACGGCATCAATATGCAGATCTATCTGCCTGAACCACTCTGTTCCCCACACCACCCTCTGCTAAACCCAGTTGAACATTCCTGGTAAAAGTAAGCCTTGGGTCCCAAACTGGGTAGATAAAAGGCTCTTAGCATATACAGCCATAATCTGGGCTATGAGTGAAAACTGCAAGTTTGATTTGAGGACTTCCTGGAGGCCTAGAGTTCTGGAAGGTCTCCATCTGTTTTCACCTGAGAGGATAATACCCACATAGGTGGCTGTGGAGACAGAGCAGTGATAACTATCGGCTACAACCAGAGTGCCTTCCAATGACCAGGGCTTGTGCTAAGTGTGTTATGCAAATTGTCTCTTATTTATAAACAACTTTGCAACCTAAGTATTACTACTGCCGGTTTACAGATGAAGAGACAGATATTCAGAGGGATTAAATTAAGGGCAAAGAATTAAAGTAGCAGGGTTAGCATTTGAGCTAGTTTTCTACGATGTGAAGCATGCTGTTTTTAGGAGGCTTTAGGCTTTCTCCATGTATTCCAATCAACTAGAAGGCTCCAGGGAGACAACTCCCTTGAGTTTTGGGGAAATATTTAGATAGAGACTGGAAATATTTGTTTTCTCAGGGAGTCTTTTCTTAGCTTCTCTCTAAATTACAACCTCCTACTAACACTACCATATATCAAATTGGGTTTATATCAGAATAATTAAAACAATTTTGAACTAGAGAAGCAACAAACAATCTGACCAATGAGACTTAACAGAGTCCAGATATAGACATGATTTCAAGATGTAGAATATAATAAGTTGTGAAATCTTATTTTATTGAGTGATAAAAACATGTATTATTAATTAAATATGTGACTGCTAACTGGGGTGGGTGGAAATCTTGATTACTCTTTACATAAAGATCAACTTCCAATGCACTAAGGATGTTACTATTTTAAAAAAGAATATTAGTTAAATGTACAAGTGTGAAGTTTTTTTTTAAATATCTAGAATGAAAAGCACATTATTTGGCATGATATAAATAAATGTCCGAAATCATTAACAGCAATGATATTTTAGTTGAAAGATGTTCTAGAGTTTTGAAAAATATATATATCAAAACAAAATTAAGACACACAAGGAAATAAGAAACATCTCTTCAGCAAAGTTGAAAGATTAGAACCTATTAGTTTATAAATTATTAGGACAGAGAAAAAGAGTCTAATGGATATGAGCAAGAAAGAATAGCATATATACACAGAAATATAAAATATCCAACAAATGAAAACTATTCTCTATCTTATAATTAAAGGAGTTGAGATCAAAATGAGATATCTTTTAGATGTTTTATTGGTAAAGCTTAAAATGTTTCTGTTGGCAAGAGTCTGACGAAGCAGGCTCATACACTGTAAGTAGGGGCTGGCATTTTGGAGGACAACTTGTCAGTCTCCGTGCTAATACACGATGTGTTTAACCTCGTGATCTAGCAATATGAGACCTTTTGTTTCCATGACATATATATTATAAACCAATACAAAACTATGAGACTTGGAAGACATACATCTATATATTTATAGATGGGTGTTTCAAGTAAGATTTCTTTTGGATGACATTTCCCTGCTTAAAAGGAAACCTAACATATTTAAAAGTTCAAAAACCCATGGAATAGATTATAATAATTCACCCAAAGTGAACAATCCCTGGAGCTAAATTTCTGGGCTTTGTGAATGAAAAAATGGATTTGATAGGAAATTAAAGAGCTGAGGTAAGGACTTTTGGGAAAGATTTAGTTCCTTCATTTGTGAACCCTTAAGAACTCTCTACCAATAATGCATCTTCAGCATGCCTGAAATCCTGGGTACCCAACTTCTCTGTCTCTCTCTCTCTCTTCCCACACGCTCCCCTCCCACAGTCATTGGCCCTTATCCATGCCCAGGCCCACACCCACCCTTACAAGGTTACTTACTTCCTCCAGTCTCCACCGGTTAAAAAGTTTATTGTAATTTCCTGGGTGGCCTACAAATCTGTAAAAAGCCATTTTAATTCATTAGCATTGATGTGGGGTTGACTGAAGAACATCTAACATCACAGCAAGTGCATGTGTAGGTAGATATAAATGCTCACTGGTGCTTCTTGTCCCTGGACTGAACTGCTGACTTAGGCCACGCTCACACATCAAAGTACCCGACTTAAAAAGGAAAAAAGTGATGTTTGAATTCAATGCCCGTGGGTGAGAAAGTAAAGACAAACCAACTGAGGGAAATTTTCTACTTTCATCTGTAGATCTTTAATGTTTTGTGGACCTAGCTAATGAATATTAATGTAATGTGCCAAACTGTTTCGTTTAAAGTGGTTCTACCTTCAGTATGTTTCCACCGCACTAGCTGGAGTCGTGAGCATAGTTTAATATGTTTCTTTTTCATACTGTGCACTAAAGATAGGGAAAAAATGTTATCATGATAGGTAGAAGTTTCCACATGAACGAACTGTCACCCAGGGTTATAAAAAATATTTTCATATTTATCAAAACCATCACTGATGATTGCATAATCATGATTGAACCCAAGCATGGCACATAAGTTTTATTTTTTATGTCAGCTTTAATTGGTAGTGGAAGCTATCCTGTACCTCGAAGTCTTTCGACTGAAACATATGAGAACACTGACTAGCAGTTTTCCAAGGCGGGGACAGGAATTTGCCACCCTTGTTAACAAACCGGCAGTGGAATGGTTGGCAATCTTTTCACTCTGCTAAGATAACATGCATAAAATTGACTTACCTCCCCAAAAAGAAAGCAATATAGAAGATAGAACTATTTAAATTCACAAACTGGAAAAGGAACATCTTCAAAGCAAAGCTGTTTTCCCACTCAGATTCTGTTCGAGGATATTCTAGAAGGAAAATAGGGTATGTTTACATTGATGAGGTGAATAACACGAAATATGGACAGTTCATGTTTGGAACATTTACAAGTTCTATTAGACACTTAACGTCTCTGAGTCGTAGGTCTGTGTCTGCAAAATGTGAATGATAATCTCTTCTGTATAGGGTTGATAAAAGGATCCAATGATACAATCTTTAGACTTTTCCCAGAGCTACAAAAATATAATGCCTGCTATTAATATATAAAGATTTTCAGGATTCTCTCTGCTATTGTCACTTAGAAGTCACCATATACGTTGGGTAAGTCCTTCACTCAACCTGGCTATGTTCAAACAAGGACCTAAATTATCCACGGAGTTCTTTGAAGAATGGGTATTTTGCACAGAAGGAAGTGGAATGGTAAAAGGGAAAGAGGGCTACCTCAGTCATAAGAGCTGAGCTCCTATCTCAACTTTATACCCAATTTTCTGGGGATCTCAAGGAGAGCCCTTCCCATTTTTTTTGCAACAAGTTTTAACATTTATGAAACAAAGAATTTAGACAAAATAATTTTAAAAACTTTGTCTACTCTCACGTCTTATGTTTCTGCAACTCTTAAAACAAAACAAAAATAATGAGAGAGACAGGATAACGTGGCCATGTGTATTGCAGCCTGTGCTCCCGCCCAGCATCCAAATAATGCTGGGAGATCTGTATGCACAGCTAATATGGATTTTAATCAAATTAAAGAATTCAAGAAAGATAGAAAATAAATGGAATCTGATTTCAAGAAAAGATGGGCCATGATGCATGCGTGATCTAGGCACAGAACAGAGGACTCGGTCTGGGGAAGTCCAAGTCCAATAAGAATATGTGCCAGAAATGGCCAGGCTCTGTGGGGTATGCCCCAGGCTGACTGGTTGCTGGACCCTAGTGAGAAGAGTCTGGAGAGCCCGCGATCCCCCAAAGTTTTGGTCGATCGTGTTTTCATTGTTGTTGCATTCTAAACAGTTTGCAAATTTAGTATAAAACTTTAGAGATGAGAATACGGATTTTTAAAAAAATCCCCAATGTGTAGTTTGCTTTTAGTTTTCCACTTCTAATTCTATTACATCACAATCTGCAAACGTTCCCATGTGATTTCTGCTTTGGGTCAAAAAAGTTGCAGTTTCACTTGTCTTCAAATTACTTGGATATATTTGGTCTATGTTATCAAGTGTTTGAAAAGAATATATATTTTTGTTGTTGAGAATCTCGTTTACATATATTTTAAGAGAAGCTTGTTAGTTATAATATTCAAAATGCTTTATGTCCTGGCTTATATTTTGAATATGGATTTGTCAATTTTGGGGGGAGGTACTTCTATCACATTTTGCTTTCTATAGTTTGGAAGTTTATAAAAAGATCTATACAAATCATGACTATTACACCGACCTGGTAGACTGTTTATCAGTATGAAGTGTCTCTCTTTCTCACTTAGATATTAAATTCTGGTTTGCCTAATATTAACATTGTGACTTTGTTACTATTTTCTTGATATTCGTGCTCTTGTTCTTGAATTGACGTCTGTTTGATAAAACTGAAACTCTTTTCATCAGTTGGTTTAGTTAAAAACACGTTTTAATGTTTATTTATTTGAGAGAGAGAGAGAGAGGGAGAGAGAGAGGCAGGCCACAAGCGGGGGAGGGACAGAGAGAGAGAGGCAGACAGAATTTGAAGGAGGCTCCAGGCTCTGAGGTGTGGATGGTAGGCCCTCAGGACTGGAGTAATGCTGGGTTCAGGGAAGGTAACTCTAAGAAGAAAATAAAATGAGTAAAATACTTGATGGTTTGAATGTGTTTAGAGACCATCCAGAGTTGAAGCAGAAAGTTTGGGATAAATTAAGAAAAGTATGTAGAAAATTAAGGAAAAAAGTGCTATTATTAGCATTATGAAAATATAAAGGTTCTATAAGAAAAAAAAACAATCATAGTACGCCCCATACCTTAGATATAAAAATAGTTATATAGAAACAGTGATGTAAGCACTAATTATTAAATTAAAGTTCAAACCCATTGAGGGGTGCCTGGGTGGCTCAGTTGGTTGAGTGTCTGACTTCGGCTTAGGTCATGATTTCATGGTTTGTGGGTTTGAGCCCCACATTGAGCTTTGCACAGACAGTTCAGAGCCTGGAGCCTGCTTTGAATTCTGTGTCTCCCTCTTTCTCTCTGCCTTTCTCCTGCTCACATTCAGTCTGTCTCTCTCTCTCTCAAAAATAACTAAACATTAAAATTTTCTTTAAAAGTTCAAATCGGTTGACTATAACTATTCTGGAAGGAGGAGAAATTGTGTGTGTATAACATGTGATGGATGGGAAAGTGTGCAGGGACAAAACATTGCAGGGAATGATAAGACCTAATTTCTTGTCATTTGGAATGGAAAGCCAACAGCTTCCCAAAACTGAAAAACCCAAGAATGTCAGAGAAACATGTTATTTAGAAATAGGATAGGAAATAACAAAAGGAATAGCTAGAATTATTAAAAAGTAGTCTCTCAGGAAAGTGAAAAATCAGGTTGGATAATGTGGCAGAGTACTGGCTTTAATTACAAATTTCTTAATACTATTTTGCCTTTTAATTTTTGCATATATAGTACAATATTTTGGTAAAAATAAATATTGGGGGAAGCCCAAAGAAGTTAAGAGGTAGGGGGGAAAAGCACTTCTATGTAGAGAGAACTAGGTTTGCTAACTACATACATTAACTCTCTGTAGTTCTATAATATGCTCCAACTTTCAATATATGTCTTTCATTTTGACTGACAACTTATAAAACTGAAGTTGATATTAAAAATGCTAAAACAAGGGGTGCCTGGGTGGCTTAGTTGGTTGAGGATCTGACTCTTGAGTTTGGTTCATGTCATGATCTCATGGTTCGGACCCAGCCCCACACTGGGCTCTGCTCTGACAGCTTGGAGTCTGCTTGGGATTCTCTCTTCCCCTCTCTTCTCTGCCCCTCCCCAGCTTGTGTGCACTCTCTAAATAAATAAATAAATAAATAAATAAATAAATAAATAAACATTAAAAAATGCTACAGCAACTACAGACTGATATGCCCATATGTTATTCTTTAACTAAGGAATGAAGTAAAAACAAAGGACTTACCTAAGTTGGTGAGAAGGTAGGCAATTTTTTCATAAGCCTGTAAGAAGAGAAAAAAACGGAATGTTATTCTTTTCCTCTAGACAAAGCTGCATTTACACTATTCAATGAAACATCTAAAGTGTATTCTACAAACTGGTTACATTAAAAAAATTTTTTTAATGTTTATTTATTTTTAAGAGCAAGAGAGACAGAGCATGAGCAGGGGAGGGGCAGAGAGAGAGAGTGGGAGAACACAGAATCCAAAAGTAGTCTCCAAGCTCTGAGGTGTCAGCACAGAGCCAGATGCAGGGCTCCAACTCATGGACCATGAGGTCATGACCTGAGCTGAAATTTGATATTCAACCCACTGAGCCACCCAGGTGCCCCAAAGTGGCTGTATTTTTACTTAATCCGAAGCATGCTTTAAAACTTACTATGTGGTGCTTTACATACACACACACTAAATGCATATAATTTGTAATATAAATATAAACATATATATATATATATATACACACACACATATATATATACACACACATACACACACATACACACACACCCAGACACACTTGAATCTGGTAGCTATCTTTATTTCCATTTTATAAATCAAGGAAATGGGACTTTAAAAAACTAAAAATTTTCTTTTAACAAAAGTCATTCAACTAATCAATAGGTGACCTGGGATTTGATCACCAAGTTATATATACTTTTACCTATGCTGGGAGTCTAAGTAAAAGTCTGAATTCTTCTTTGTTATTAACAATGAATTTTCCAAACTAAGACAAACAGTGTGTGGTAGTTTGCACTCCTAAAGAACAACATTGGTTTGGTGTTAAAGTAAGAATGGTAAGTCAAATCTGTTGAATCCAAAAGTAAGTTATGTGCACAACAGAGATTTATGGTATAACATTTTTCACCTCCACCACCCTCCCCCTGAGTGGCACCACTCATAGAGACTTAAGGAAACACATTTTCCAAAATTCCAAGTAAACATAGTTCAGAAAACGAATATGTTACAGGCAGAATGTAGTATGTGTTTGCCTGGGTATGTGTGCACATGTCAATATAACTACATAACCCCATAATTCAATAAATTATTCTTTAGATTGTAAATTCCAGTAACTCCACCTGATGGCATGAAAAATCAAAACATAGGTATCTGAACACCTCACAGTGTGTCCTCTGTGCCCTCACAGTTCTTTCACTAGAACTGTTGTGAGTATTCACGTTAGCCATTATTCAAACCCACCTCTTCTCTAAAGCGTTATCCTAAAGCGTGAGCCAGAAAGGTGATATTGACTATAAACAGTCTCATTCTACCTCTTGTGCAGTTTGTTGTTTAATTTTTAGCTACCTACACAAACTGTGTGTAGTCATTTAATTTTTAGCTATGTACACAAACTGTGATTTTTTAAATTTTAGAACGAGATTACCTTGAATTCATGAGCACCAAAATTGTCTTGACCTGTAACACGTTCTTTTCCAAAGTCCATTTATCAAGTAAGATGATTATAGAAGGGTCTCCAAAGCAGTGTGACAGGAGAGATTGACAAATCAACAAATAGTGCTTTAGTAGTGCTGTACTGAATTGAGTGCCCTCATGGAGACTGAAAGAAAATTTACTTAAATAACTGTAATTTAGAGTATTTGGCTGGTGCCAAGCAGTGCTCTATATAAAATCTTATTTAATTTGGTCCTGACAATTTCATCAAATAGATATGATTATCCCCATTTTACAGAACAGGAAATCAATGTTTAGAACATCGGGTACCTTGCCTAGGTAACACTACTAAACTAGCAGCAAAGTCACGAGCTGCTATCCTGGTTCTCTTGTACCATTTGTCCTATGCCTTGTCACAGAAACCATTTCAGATTTTTTTCCTAACACCTGGCATACAGAACTTGTCTGTTTCCCTGAAATGAAAATATCCATAGGAGATGCCCCCGCGGATTACAATAATCTTTGGAACAATGTTAAAAATCACAAAAAGGCTGTGTCACCCCTGGAAATATTGCTCTTGGCAAGCTGTCTGTGGTACTTGAGAACCTGCTTCATCTAAGGCCCGGATGCTAGCTAACCCGCACCACCGTGATGACGAGCTATGAAGTCAACGCCTACAGGCCGACTTGTTAACTCCAAAACCACAAAATGAAGAAGAAACCTTAATTAGAGATATCTAATTGTATGGTGTATGAAAGCAATCATGGGCTGTGTGTGTGTGTGTGTGTGTGTGTGTGTAAGGTGGGAATGGACGTGTTTGGGGGAGGAGGGAATAAGGGAGGTTCAGGTACAATTGTTGTGGTCACTACACTTTATATGTACATTATATATATATATCATGTTGGAGAAGCTATACTTTTTTAAAGCTTATTTATTTATTTTGAGAGTGGGGGTGGGGGAGAGTGAGAATCCCAAACAGGCCCTGTACTGTCAAGCATGGAGCCCCATGCATGATTTGATCCCAGAGACTGAGACCATGCATGATCTGCGCCAAAACCAGGAGTCAGGCCCAACTGATCCACCCACGGGTCCTGGAGAACCTATACTTCTAAACATCACTCACTAGTGCATTCAGTAAGCTGAAATTATCTTAGTCATAGAAATTAATTACATTAAAAATACTTATTAGGAATTTCTAATAGGCCAGATAGTGTTCAAGAAGACAGTGAACAGGGGGCCTGGTTGGCTCAGTTGGTTGGGCATCCGACTTCGGCTAAGGTCATTATCTCACGGCTTGTGAGTTTGAGCCTCACATGAGGCTCTGTGCTGACAGCTTGGAGCCTGGAGCCTGCTTTAGATTCTGTGTCTCCCTCTTTCTATGCCCCTCCTCCATTCACTTTCTGTCTCTTCTTCAAAAATAAATAAACATTTTAAAAAAGCAAAGTAGACAGACACAGTCTCTAGTTTCATGGAACTTACATACCAGAGGTTAGAGACAAATGACAAACAAATAAGTAAGTGGTCAGGAAAAGAACAGTGCCCAATGGGAAAATACAGGAGGCTGGGTACATAGAGAAGGGTGGTGGGCACCCTTATCATTTTATGGTGTATTATATAGTGTGTTGACTAGTGTTACTTCATAGTGTGGTCAGGAAAGCATCTCTGAGAAGACAGCATTTGAGCATAGGGCTCAGACGTAAAGTGAGGGAGGGAGCCAAGAAGATATCTGAGCTAAGTACCCTGGAGATGCAGAAACAGTAAGTGCAAGGGCCCTAAGATTGATGCACTTGGTGTGTTAAATGACAAGGAAGTTGGAGGATCAGAACGGGAGGCAGTAAAGGAGCAAAGTAGTAAGAAATGAGTTAGAGAGGTCTCAGAGGAAAACCGTTTTTCAGGGCCTGGTAGTACACAGTAAGGTCTTTACAAATCATTTCGAGCTGAGAAGTCATTGTCTTCCCACCAATGTTTTGTTTTGGGGTGTCACACGAAAATCTGTTGGGGAGAAATCAGAATGGCAAAGGCAGGGAAAGGGCAAGCTTGTTGTGAAGGGGCACATTAAGGAGCCCCACACTTATTTTAGTGCTCTTCATGTCTGAGCCGGAGCCGTACAATCTTAACTTTTACTGTATAAGCCCAAAACAGACTTTTGCAGAGTCAAAGACAAATTGCTCTTTCACAGCAATCTACCTTTCTGAATTTCTAGAAACCACGGATATAGACATGAACAAACTATACAAATGTTTTTTTTAAAAGCTGGTCCTCTTACTAAATGAGTCATTTGGCATTACCTCTTTTCCACATTAAGGGGTGTGGTCCAACCCTTTGATCCACCCTATTCCAGAATAACCTATTTGCATTGTAATTGGTAACCAAGTGTTAAGGAAGTTAGGTACATTTGAGGTCTTCCGTATTCAGACCCATGAAAGAAACATAAGAATGTATGCTGTTAAATCTAGAGATGGAAATAAATCACTCATGTGAAAGAGTCCAGAATTAGCCTGGACTACGTTAGTTAAATAAATATATTTAGAGTTACTTTTTTTTTTTTTTCTGGTTATAGTGTGTACATGTCACCCAAATGTTAAAATGAAAAGAGGAATATCAAAAGGAGCTGATTCTTTTGTTGACAATGTTGAGATAGTTTAACTGGCTTAATCTCAGATATTTCAAACTACATGAGTAGTTCTTCAATGATGTTTCTATATTTTCTTTAAAATTACACATTAATCATGAGACCAGACAGCTGTCATGCTACTGTAACCTAATCTTTAATTAATTAAGGTTTGATTGTCAAGCAACAAGAATACACATTTTGGAACACTTGCACATTTAATTTTCTTATTTGTATTTAAAAAATTATCTTATCTTATATTATCATCTTATCTTATCTTATCTTCTAAGATCCTGACCTGAACCAAAATTAAGAGTTGGATGCTCAGCCGACTGAGCACCCAGGTGTCCCTGCACATTTTTAATTTTCATTAAAATCTTCTTGGAAATATTACCTGATGTAATAGTGACCATGCTATTTATGGCACCTTGAAGTAGTACAGCATTCAGGGCAGGGATAAAATGGATAAAAAGAATGGGATTAGTGAAGAGTCGCTCCTGGTTTCAAATTTTGGCTTTGTGGATATTTAGCTGTCTACCTAGTAAAGAGATATTAAAATAATAAATTGAAGTTTTAATCATTGTTAAATTATTTGTGATTTAGTTCTGAAAATGCAGTTTCTGTTCTTGGCTTGTATCAAAATTACCTCAGATCCCTTAAAACAGTGATTTCCAAATTGTACTTTAGGGACCGACTGGATCAGAATCACTTGGATAATATTTTTGAATGTTTTATTTTATATACAGATTTCCTAGCTCCACCAACGAGATTCTAAATGGGACTCAGAGGTCTCTAGTTTTTCAAGTGTTCCAGGTGATTTGAAGCATAGTAAGAACAGGAAACAATCTTCATTCTTTTCGTGATCTGTAGAATGGACTTGTGATAAAATTTTAATTACTCACCCACATTTTTATCCCAAATGGAATATTTATTTAGGGATGCTATGATTCATTTGTTTTGAAAGCTTAGAAGATGTATATTCTTTTTTAAAAAATTTTTTTTAACATTTATTTGTTTTTGAGAGACAGTGCAAGTGGAGAAGGGGCAGAGAGAGCGGGAGACACAGGATCCGAAGCAGGCTCCAGGCTCTGAGCTGACAGCACAGCAGACACAGGGCTCAAATCCACAAACTGCAAGATCATGACTTGAGCTGAAGTTGGACACTCAACCAACTGAGCCACCTGGGCACCCCTGACGATGTACATTATTTTTAATTATTAGTTTGAATGAAAATATCGAACACGGCAAACTTGAAAGACACAAACTATAATTCCAACAACAAAAATAATTGTGAGCAATCTTAGCAAGATGCTGAGATTTTGGCAGTGTGAATAATATTCTGGATGCTAGGAAATTTGGAGAACAGAATATTTAAAATTTATTTGAAGAATATGTTATAAATGCCTTTCTGACATAGGCAAAGGCCTGGAGATTCAAAAGGAAAGAGGCCCTGCTCATAAGGAGCTCACCCCCGGGTGGTGGGAGAGAGGCATGCCCCCAAGCACTGTAACAGGAGAGCCCTACGGGAGGGAGGGCTTGTTTAATTCTCTCCGGGGAGTCTGATAAGGAGGGAGAATAGGCATGTCCACACACCTTGTGAGAAAAATGAACACAAAGAAGAGATTATTTGATTCTACATTTAGGATTGAGAAAAAACTTTATGGAGGAAATGATCCTTTACTGGAATTTTCAAAGATAAAGAAATAACTTCCAAGGAGATAAAAGGGGGGAAAAAGGTAAATAGAGAAAGCACTGCGGACCAGGATAGAGTTGAGAACAAGTGCAATGCCAGGGAGCAAGCAGAAGTGGTTTTGTAGGCTGGAGTGCAGAGCGTGAAACGGAGGGAGTGAGGCCCAACTTCAGGCAAGAGGAGAGAAGAGAACTGGCTTTATATAATGGAAGGCCTCATGCCTTGCTACTAAATTTAAAATTTATACCAGAGGCAACGGAAACCTGTTAAGCAGTTTCAAGTACAGAATAAAATGACCAAATCTGCAATTTAGGAAGATCCTTCTAAGAGCGTGAGGGAACTAAGAAGCGTTGAAAAACAGAGACAGGAGGACTAATCAGTTAGAAAGAAGGCTACTACAATGGTCCAAGTAGCTGAACTTAAGGAGACGGAAGTGAGAATGGTGAGTAGGGAATGGACAAGAGAGATGTTACAGAAGCAAAAGTCACAACAGTCAATCATGTGATGAATGAGACAAAAGAAATGCATGAATGACTTAATATTTCTGGCTGTATACATTAAATATTAAAAATTTATGACTTACAAAATTGTTGGACTGATCGAAACTGCTTTGCTGTGTCTCTATTTCATAATCTCATGCACATGTATTATAGCTGAAAAGCATATTAGATTAGTAGACTATTTTGACTGACGCCAAACCCTCATACGGAGAATATGGCAGCACAAGGATCACACAGTCTAGCTATTAAGAAACAAAAAGCACATTTTTATGTGCTGTACCTTTAGTGTTTGTCTGAAAATAACAAACGGTGGCATTTGGTGTTCCAAGTCATTCTTTTTGGTAGTATAATATTTTTTTAAAGTGTGGACATTTTAAGATTAATGGTTTTAATTACTGTTTATTTGATTAAGACCTTAAATTGATTCTGTGGGTTCAGGTAAATCAGATGGGCTATTTAATAATGAGAAGTAACTTAATATCTTGATTGGGGGGAATACATAAATTCAGAAGGGCACTATGGTTTTATACTGATTAAATCTGAGGAATATAACATTCTTTTCACATTTGTTGAATTGGCTTTTTAATTCAATTCCTTTACGCTAAATCCACTTAAATATCTTTTCCTAAGTTAGCTGCAAGGGCAAAGAAGGAGTTTTACGGCTTAGTC
>NC_043710.1:32947799-32950338 GCF_006229205.1 Suricata suricatta
AGGTCTTTGGAACAAATTGTCAAACACAGGAACACAGGGTTCTCTTTTGAAGGCACTAATACTTGATAGTGAGGGGAATAAACAGACATGAAACCATTAACATTGATTACCTCCAATGGGTACAATGAGTTTATGGTACGATGGGACAATGGTGGAATTTTGGGTAGAAAATTGCGACTTTAGTATGTTAGTACTTTATATAGCAACAATGTATTGCTTTTATACTTTAAAACTTAAAAAAAGATAAAAATAATAGACTTCAGAAAGGAGAAAACTCATTAAGAAGAAGTAAGACTACTGACAATTAGCCCAATGGTATGATTTTTGCATGAACTAATTAAATATTTCAAATTTTCTTATATTTTAGACACATATTTGATCAAAAGACAAACTACAACATCTTAGATGTGATTTCCTTCCTACAGACAACTCTGGGTACTTAGAATTAATAAATGAGTACTAGGTAATATTTAAAGAAAAAAGTGAAAAAATTATAAATAAAGGAAGATGTGGTATGAAGAATTTAGAAAGAACAAAGAAAATATCATTGGTATTCTTATTTCTTAGATTGAAGGTTAATAAATAAACTCTCTCATTTAAAGATGAAAGGAAAGGGAAAAACGAATACAATGTTGGTATTTTCCAAGAAAGAGAATGGGGTGTATATAGACTTATAAAGAGAAATAAAATTTTAAAATATTGAAGAGAAGCAAATAGGAAAAAGGCTCACATTTATTGAGACCCGTCCATGGACTAGAAGAAGATCTCACTTAATCTTTCATTACTCCTATGCATTAGTTTTATCGTCCTCATTTGAAAAATCAGAAAAATAAAACTTGGAAATGTTATGTGGTATGGCTAGGATCACAAAGATCAAGTGCGTATCTTTGCTTTGCTTCTGTCCAGTGTCCACTGGTTTTTATCAGGACACCAAACTGAGGAGAGACACCACAAAGTGATGAGAGCTGGGTCATATTCAGAGGGCAGAGGAAGGGGCAGCTCACATGGGAACCGAGGGAAGAGAGAGAGAGAGAGAGAGAGAGAGAGAGAGAGAGAGAGTGTGTGTGTGTGTGTGTGTGTGTGTGTGTGTGTGTGTGTGTCCTGGCATGGATGACTCATATATAAAGTAAGAATGAAGTACATTTCATTCATTTTTTCCAAATTTTGTGTTATGTAGAATGTTTTAAAAATAAAGGGTTTTTTTTTCTGACTGTAAGTAAAATCTACATATAAATATTTGAATGAACCAAAAAGGTTACACTAAATCGAATATTATCCCACTATTGAGAGAGGAACACATTTTATTGTTATTCCTTATAGTTTTAATATTTTATTTTTGTTCCTTTATAGTTTCAACATGAAGGTGAGTTCTAATGGGAATCAGTGTAGTTGTATATACTTTTTATGTAACTGCATGTCATGTCCTTAAATAATATTAAAATAGCATTTTACTTGCTTATATGATGTTCCATTATATAACTTTAAATTAATATTCTCTTAATTGTGCTCATTTAAGGGGTCTGTTGACCATTTTTACTACTTTAAATAATATAATAAATATATCCTTCAACATAAATCTTGGACTGCCATCATTGACAATTACTTTAAAATATCAGAACTTAGTATCAAATATTTATTTTCTTACTAGTTTTAAATGGAAAATAAGCTTATTCTAAAAAATGTGAAATGCAATATATGTTTAATATCAGACAATATGTAAAGAAAATAATCACCAATACTTTTCAGAGATAACTCCTGATAACATTTTTAAGTATACTTGAGATTTTTATCTGTGTAGCTATAATTGCTCATTAATTTGATTCTGATACTATCTTTGACATATATATATATTTTACCACTTTAAATTTATTTATTTATTTATTTATTTATTTATTTATTTATTATTCTTTTTAAAAAATAGTTTATTGTCAAATTGGTTTCCATACAATGCCCAGTGCTCTTCCCCACAAGTGCCCTCCTCCATCACCACCACCTCTTTCCCCCCTCCTCCTTCCCCTTCAACCCTCAGTTCGTTTTTAGTATTCAGTAGTCTCTCAAGTTTTGCGTCCCTCTCTCTCCCCAATTCTCTTTCCCTCTGGTCCCTCTTTCCCTCCCTCTGGTCCTCCATTAGGTTTCTCCTGTTAGACCTATGAGTGCAAACATGATATCTGTCCTTCTCTTGCCTGACTTATTTCGCTTAGCATGACACCCTCGAGGTTCATCCACTTTCCTACAAATGGCCAGATTTCATTCTTTCTCATTGCCATGTAGTACTCCATTGTATATATATATATACACCACATCTTCTTGATCCACTCATCAGGTGATGGACATTTAGGCTCCTTCCATGTTTTGGCTATTGTTGACAACGCTGCTATGAACATTGGGGTACATGTGCTCCTATGCATCAGCACTTCTGAATCCTTTGGGTAAATCCCTAGCAGTGCTATTGCTGGGTCATAAGGGAGTTCTATGGATAGTTTTTTGAGGAACCTCCATACTGTCTTCCAGAGCGGCTGCACCAGTTTACATTCCCACC
>NC_043710.1:32950438-32952471 GCF_006229205.1 Suricata suricatta
AGGTCTTTGGAACAAATTGTCAAACACAGGAACACAGGGTTCTCTTTTGAAGGCACTAATACTTGATAGTGAGGGGAATAAATAGACATGAAACCATTAACATTGATTACCTCCAATGGGTACAATGAGTTTATGGTACGATGGGACAATGGTGGAATTTTGGGTAGAAAATTGCGACTTTAGTATGTTAGTACTTTATATAGCAACAATGTATTGCTTTTATACTTTAAAACTTAAAAAAAGATAAAAATAATAGACTTCAGAAAGGAGAAAACTCATTAAGAAGAAGTAAGACTACTGACGATTAGCCCAATGGTATGATTTTTGCATGAACTAATTAAATATTTCAAATTTTCTTCTATTTTAGACACATATTTGATCAAAAGACAAACTACAACATCTTAGATGTGATTTCCTTCCTACAGACAACTCTGAGTACTTAGAATTAATAAATGAGTACTAGGTAATATTTAAAGAAAAAAGTGAAAAAATTATAAATAAAGGAAGATGTGGTATGAAGAATTTAGAAAGAACAAAGAAAATATCATTGGTATTCTTATTTCTTAGATTGAAGGTTAATAAATAAACTCTCTCATTTAAAGATGAAAGGAAAGGGAAAAACGAATACAATGTTGGTATTTTCCAAGAAAGAGAATGGGGTGTATATAGACTTATAAAGAGAAATAAAATTTTAAAATATTGAAGAGAAGCAAATAGGAAAAAGGCTCACATTTATTGAGACCCGTCGATGGACTAGAAGATCTCACTTAATCTTTCATTACTCCTATGCATTAGTTTTATCGTCCTCATTTGAAAAATCAGAAAAATAAAACTTGGAAATGTTATGTGGTATGGCTAGGATCACAAAGATCAAGTGCGTATCTTTGCTTTGCTTCTGTCCAGTGTCCACTGGTTTTTATCAGGACACCAAACTGAGGAGAGACACCACAAAGTGATGAGAGCTGGGTTGTATTCAGAGGGCAGAGGAAGGGGCAGCTCACATGGGAACCAAGGGAATAGAGAGAGAGTGTGTGTGTGTGTGTGTCCTGGCATGGATGACTCATATACAAAGTAAGAATGAAGTACATTTCATTCATTTGTTCCAAATTTTGTGTTATGTAGAATGTTTTAAAAATAAAGGGTTTTTTTTTCTGACTATAAGTAAAATCTACATATAAATATTTGAATGAACCAAAAAGGTTACACTAAATCAAATATTATCCCACTATTGAGAGAGGAACACATTTTATTGTTATTCCTTATAGTTTCAATATTTTATTTTTATTCCTTTATAGTTTCAACATGAAGGTGAGTTCTAATGGGAATCAGTGTAGTTGTATATACTTTTTATGTAACTGCATGTCATGTCCTTAAATAATATTAAAATAGCATTTTACTTGCTTATATGATGTTCCATTATATAACTTTAAATTAATATTCTCTTAATTGTGCTCATTTAAGGGGTCTGTTGACCATTTTTACTACTTTAAATAATATAATAAATATATCCTTCAACATAAATCTTGGACTGCCATCATTGACAATTACTTTAAAATATCAGAACTTAGTATCAAATATTTATTTTCTTACTAGTTTTAAATGGAAAATAAGCTTATTCTAAAAAATATGAAAAGGCAATATATGTTTAATATCAGACAATATGTAAAGAAAATAATCACCAATACTTTTCAGAGATACCTCCTGATAACATTTTTAAGTATACTTGAGATTTTTATCTGTGTAGCTATAATTGCTCATTAATTTGATTTTGATACTATCTTTGACATATATATATATATATATATATAACCACTTTAAATTTATTTATTTATTTATTTATTATTCTTTTTAAAAAATAGTTTATTGTCAAATTGGTTTCCATACAACGCCCAGTGCTCTTCCCCACAAGTGCCCTCCTCCATCACCACCACCTCTTTCCCCCTCCCCCTTCCCCTTCAACCCTCAGTTCGTTTTCAGTATTCAGTAGTCTCTCAAGTTTTGCATCCCTCTCTCTCCCCAATTCTCTTTCCCTC